>NW_024744357.1:1055153-1120153 GCF_018991925.1 Homarus americanus | reverse complement strand
TGAGGGGGGAAGAGGAGAAGTCTCCTGGGACGGAAAAGAAGTCTACTGGGGACGGGGGAGAATTCTGCTGGGGGCGGAGCAGAAGTCTGCTGACGGACGCGGAGAGAACTCAGCTAGGGGTTAGGGAGTAGTTTGCTGTGGGCGGGGAGAAATCTGTTTGGGGGGGGGAGAAGCCTGCAGTGGGCGGAGAAGTCTGCTGGGGCGGGAAAGAAGTCTGTTGGGGGCAGTGGAGAAATCTGCTGGGAGGGGGGGAGAAGTCTGTTGGGGCGGGAAGGAAGTCTGTTGGGGGCAGTGGAGAAGTCTGCTGGGAGGGGAGAAATTTGCTGGAAGCGGGGTAGAAGTCTGCTGGGGTTTGGGAGAAGTCTGCTGGGAGCGGGGGAGAAGTCTGCTGGGGGCTTGGGAGAAGTCTGCCTGGGGCGGGAGAGAAGTCTGTTGCGGGCGGAGAAGTCTGCTGGGGTTGGGGAGAAGTCTACTGGGCGAGACGAGAGACGTGGGGACGTAGTGTGTCTGGGGATGGGACAGAAGGTAGTGAGTGTGCAGTTGCGTGAGGTAAGGAGGATAGGTTGCTGGGGGTAGGTCTCTCAGGCAGTGAAGAGAGAGAGAGAGAGAGAGAGAGAGAGAGAGAGAGAGAGAGAGAGAGTAAGATTGAAAGTTTGACTGTTAGAGAAGGAATTCCAACTAATTCAATTATATGAAAACAGAAGTGCCCTAACTGAAGGTCGGATAGGATCTGTAAGATGGTATAGACATATTAAGAGACTGAGAAGCGAAACACTGCTAAGGTTCGGTTAAAAACGATGTTGTCCATTTAGAATCTTTAAATGATCGTCCCAGTTTGAATTTTTGACAGACTAATATACAGATATTATCGCTTTTTCTTAAGTGTTTTCATTAAGCAAGACACACACACACACACACACACACCGGTTGTCCATAAGTTATCTGACTAATTTCAAACCTTAATAGCCTAAAAAAATATTACAGATAGAACACAGTTGAAGCCGATTAAGGTAAGAAGAATACTCCTCAGTTGTTCATCAGGTAAAACAAAACCAACGTGTTCTGTCTATGATATATTTGAGGATTTAAAATAAGTCAGATAATATACAGCGACACCCTGTATATATAATTTTAAGGTCAATTAACTGCATGATTGATTTTGATTTTGCCGCTTGCAGCGGCTACTTTATTGTGCACCCCACACTCATCCTGTGAGCGGTAGCGCAAAAGGATTACAGAGTAGGGTTTACAAAGGGTCATAATAATTAACCCCCGTTGTCAGGATATTATGGCACTGAATGTTACACAGTATTTCATTTACATTATTTGTTTAGTTCTATACATAAAGGGTAACTTATTCACAAATGCGTGAATACAGGCGTGTGAGGCAGTATGTCTGGCCTCACACTTTGTTATTCACATTTACGTGGGAGGTATTCAAGCACATTGCGTATTTGGTTCTGTACATGAGAATTGATATAGTTACTAAGTGCAAAAAAGTGGATACAATCTTAATATGTCGGCTATCTTGCCATTAGAGATGAAGTGTTGTGCCATTTCACACACAGTGTGCTTGGACCTGTCCCTAAAAGGTTCTATCTTCACACAGTCGAGGACGTAGTGTTCAAGTGTGTGGCCATATGTATGGCCACACACTTTACATTTAGTTTTGTTTACATCTGCTTGAGGAACATACTGCCAAAGGTACTTATATCCTAACCTTAATCTAGCGGTTACAACATCTTGTAATCTAGTGATCTTGTTACTTGCTCCATATACATGTTTCACTTGATACATCTCATCATGGTAACCTATGGATCGACTAGTGCCTGTTTGCACTTGTCTACTTGCGTCAAACTCATCAATAAGTCCTTTCCTAATTACAGTTTTAAGGGTTCTTTTTGAGAACCCAAATTGTATTCAACGGTGTCTTTGTTAGACGCGAGTTTGGCGAGGGCATCAACTCTGTCATGTTTTATGAGGCCTATGTGAGAGGGGATCCACAACAGTTTGACCCTGACACCCCGGTCGACAAGGCACGCATATTTGTGTCTGGCTTCAGAGACAAGAGCGTGACAACCTGAGTCGAGGGTGCCAAGGGCAAGTAGTGAGGATAGAGAGTCAGTGATGATGAAACTGTCAGTAACAGTGGTTTCAATGAATTTAATAGCTGTGAGTATGGCAAATAATTCAGTTTGTAGAGTGGATACCCAGTTGTTAATTCTAACTCCTTTCTCAATTATATTACCGTCAGGTTGAGTCACAACAATAGCACTTCCAGCCCTCCCACAGGCGGTGTTTAGAGATCCATCAGTGTAGATGGTCTGTGTGATATTATCATCAGTCTGTAGAGTGTGTATGTGAAAAAGAGCTCTCAATTTGGCAGTGTGTTGGAGATAAATGGTTTGTATAATTAATTTTTTAGGCGGATACGTCGGAATTGTGATATCGAAGGGAACTGTCCGCCAGGGTGGCAGGAAGCGCTGTTGTGTCTCAACTTTGTACAGGTGGTCTAGTCCAAACATCTTCATATGTGTAGCTGTAGTTTGGATCCATTTAGACTCAGTAGTCCCATGGTTCATACATTCTAGCAATTTTAAGGAAACAATGTTATCAGGATCACCACGCAGAAGCCTCAGGGCTATCATGAGGTTGACTTCAATTATTCTATCTTTAACACTGGGTATACCTAGTTCTTTCCTCATATTAAGTACTTTAGTGCTCATGGGACATCCTAGGATAATTCTGAGGGCTTTATTTTGCATTTTCTCGAGCTTGTCAACGCCTTTCCCGTCACGAATGACCAGGGCTGGTGCGTGGTAATCTATCAGAGATCTTATATAGCCTAGGTACATTGTTTTAACAATTCTAATATTAGCACCATAGTGCGGGCTGTACCCCGCTACACTTCTAAGAGGTCTCAGTCTGTCAGTACATTGGCGGGTTAGCTGTTGTATGGCAGGTAGGGTACAAGGGACGGAAACACCAAGATATTTAAAAGAAGAAACATAGTCAATAGTGTTGTTACCTATCTTGAACTTGGCGGGGCCGCGTTTGCGGTTACCAGCTTGTTTGTTGAACACCTTAGTTTTGTCAGTGGAGATAATAAGACCGAGGTGTTCACAGGCTGCGTATACATGGTTCAGGGTGGTTTGCATTTCACGATGAGTTTTAGTATGTATAAGAATATCATCAGCATAGCTGATTGAGATATTGCTGGGGTTGTCTGGTATTAAATTTAATAATGCATTCATAAGAACATTGAACAAAGTGGGGCTAAGTACTCCACCTTGAGGGGTACCAAGTTGCATATCTTTAACTTCACTTTTGTAACCCTGAAACAGTGCAGCAGCCCTTCTGTTGGTTAGGTAACCACTTATCCAGTGTAACAGCCTACCTCCTATATCCATTTTGGCTAGTTCGTACAATATCAGTTGCCTATTGGCAATATCAAATGCAGCTTTTAGGTCAAGAAATGTGGTGTATCTGTGCCTTTCATCGCCATGCACAGTTAGGAATGTGGTGATGCAATTATGTACACCTTTACCATGGGTGAAGCCATTTATGTTAGGAGACACGTGTTCTCTGATTCTATATAAGAGTCTGCCAAGAACCATCCTCTCAAAGGTTTTACACAGGCAGCTGGTTAGTGATATGGGACGAAAGGCATCAGGCTGTCCTGGTTTCGGTATTGGTACAACAATACTGCTGGTCCATGATGTGGTAGGGTGTGTCATAGGGGGGAAGATCAGCTAAAACTAATGGCCAAATCACTTTTTTGGTAGATTTTAGTGTATATAAACAGAAAATAATTTCAGTTTCAATATTTTGCAACCTTTTGCTAGGTAAATTTTAGCGTGAAATTTATCGAAAATCTAACGTACAGCTGCATTAGTGCATTACAATTAAATAGTGAACATTGCTTTCTGACTTCATTCTTTAACAACCCAACTAACAATATTTTTTTCTGTTTCAGATTCTGATGCATTTATAAGTTGATAATATTTGCGATGGCTGCTTGTGTCAGGACGAGGAACCAAAAATCCAGCCATCTCAGTCACTATCTTGGATCTGGGAGAGAGCTCCTGAAGTCGGAGTTGCCTACATTGAGAGATGCTTTGAGATACGGTGTTTTAATCGGGCAAATCAGTGAAAAGAACCAAAGAACTTACACAAACAAAGACATTGCCAGTGATATGACCAAAGCTGTCTTGGCACAGTACACTCTGGCTAACGCTCAGTTCAAGCCTCCAGTTATAACAAGTCAGAAGAAGATTAGTGAGAGACTGCTAGCCAGTTGGGAAAAGGCAAGAGATATCTCTCTTGGGAGAGGAAAACTTGCAGTTAAGGACAGCTTTGCAAGCAACTGGACCAGTTATTTGACATAATTACTTGCAAGTGCCCAATTGTTCTCTGTCCTGAGTTTGGATGCGATCGTGACTGTAAATCCGAGGCCCACATCTCCTGTATTTGCAAGCGTGAACTGAAGATTCCTGTGATCGAACTGGCATTTGTCAAAGCACAGAGAGAGAAGACTGGCAGTATAGGGGCTCTCATGATTTCTAGCCAAAATATTCCGGAGTCCAAGAGACAGGAGGCTGCCACAGAGAGACAGACGAGGAGAAGAGTTGCCGAGGAAAAGAGACTTGAGAAGGCCCAGGGTGAGGTAAAAAAGGCCGATGATTGGAGTCAAGCTGATTCAGAGTTTAATGACTTCCCCATGGCTGATCCGAGTGCTGACCAGGAGAATGGTGACTTTGTCCCTAACCGAGAAAATAATGATCCCAAACCTTCCAGGCATAAGATTCGAAATAGGAAAGATATCCCGAGCATAGCTCTGGCCAGCATGCGACACCACACTGGTCTCAGAGAAACTGCAGAGATAGCAACAGCTGCCTGGGTTGACGGTGGTTTGATAACACCTGATGATGTTCACCTGGTGATAGATCATAACAAAGTAAGGAGAGCTCAGGAGAAACTTGTCAGTAACCTAGAAGAGGAGTTTGATAAGGGGATAAGAGAAAATGGAATCAATTGTTTGTTCTTTGATGGGAGAAGGGATGACACTAAAGTGTTCATGAAAGTTGGAGATTCTGACAAGTTGTTCCCTGCCATGGTGAAGGAGGAACACTACTCCTGCTGCAGTGAACCAGGAGGGAAGTATCTGTGGCATTTCACTCCAGAGAAAGATGACATCAGGAAACCAGCTGAGATAGTGGCAGATAACATTGTGAACTGGCTCAGAGAGAGGAACGTAGACCAGACCCTGCAGGCCATTGGAGGGGACAGCACCAACACGAACACAGGGTGGCAAGGGGGAGTCATACAGTGGATAGAGCGGAAGATTGGGAGGAAGCTGGTCTGGATTGTTTGTGACCTCCACACCAACGAGTTGCCACTCAGACATCTGATCCAGGAGCTGGATGGCAAGACTCTTTCAAACAACACATGGTCTGGTCCTCTTGGCAAGATGCTGCACTGAGTTAGAAATAAATCCGAGCTTTGAAAAAATCACAGTTGGCCCTCCACTCGTTGAGCTTGCACATACTGTCATTGACGACCTGAGTACTGACCAGTACTATGGTTACATGATTTGCAGTGCCATCAAAACTGGGGTCATGCCTGATAGACTTGCTTACCTGCAGATAGGTCCAGTCTCACATTCTAGGTGGCTCAGAACGGCTCTCAGGTTCTGCTGAATTTGGGTCGCTCATCATAAACTGAAAGGGAACCAGCTTCACAACCTGAGACTTATTGTCCAATTCATCGTGAGTGTCTACTTGCCAAATTGGTTCAACACCAGGGTCAAGTCATCGTTCTCCGAAGGTCCGAGGCATGTTCTCTTCCAGCTTGAGCTCCTGAGGAGTCAGCCAAGGAAGGTTGTTCAGATTGTGGAGCAGACTGTGAGGAGATCTTCCTGGTATGCTCATCCCGAGGCAGTTCTACAGACAATGCTCTGCAGTAAGGATGAGGAGGAGAGAAGAGTGGCAGTCAAAAAGATCTTGGATATGAGACTTATGAGAGGATCTGGGCATGACGAATCAGTTGGTGACGATTCCTTCAGGGTCAGGAGAAGACTCCTGAAGTCAATCTAGGTGCCAAGACCCTCACTGATCATAGATCTGGATAACATCCAGGCTGGCAGTGAGCCCCCTCTTACCCTGCAGCCTCACCAATGTTCAAGTCATAGCTTTCTGGACAACCCCATGCATGTCCCTGCCTGGCCCTCGCACACCCAGAGTATAGAGCGTTGTGTACAGCAAGTGAGCGAGGCCAGCGGTCACGTGTACAGCCAGGAGAGGATGGAAGGCTACATCCGAGCTCAGGTGGTCAGCAGGGAGGTGATGAGTAGAAACAGAAGCAAGAAAGACATGTTCTCTATGGTGTGCAGCAACACCGGGTCATAGTAGTAAAACCGGTTTTTGTATTTGATGATTTTGTTTTTCCTAAGGAATATTAAATTTAATAAATGTGTCAAGATCCATTCGTTTCACTATTCTGGAACATTTTCATCTAATAAATTAGCCTGATACATTTACTTTACTTTAAATAAGCTATTTAGTGGTGTTGGTAAAAGGGTTGGGAATACTGAATTTTCATAAGATTTCAAGTTAAAATTTACCTAGCAAAAAATGAAAACTTTTCAAATCTGAAGATATCACATGATTCTGCACATAGAACTACATCATTAATACCATGGGCCGATTTTTCAAACTCAAAAAAAAAAAAATTCGCCTCCGTATGACACACCCTAAATTGATGTGGGTAGTTGGCCCTCGGCATGACTCATATTGTACAATACCAACAATGGATTGCCTGGCACGCGCCTTAGTAGTCTAATGATGTTGTAGGTGACTCCGTCCTCTCCAGGGGAAGTATACCTACCCCTGGCGAGGGCGGCGTCAAGCTCCCACTCAGTATATGGAACATCACACTCATCGTGCTGTTTGCCCAGCATAAAGCTAGTAAGATTACTTCTCTCTACAGACTTCGCAACTTCGCATCAAGGAGTCCCCGAGTCCTAGCTGGTAACATGTCATAGCTCAACATTCGACTTTTGCAGAGGGTTTGGATGGGAGACGTGTCTTCTGTTTTTACCTCTGATTATGTTTATGTCTTTCCAGGCTTTGCTGAGGGATGTGTGTTGGTTCAGGCTGTTGACATATGTCTCCCATGCATTTTGTCTGAGTTCGTTTACACGTTGCCTGACAGCAGCAAGGAAAGCTTGATACAATTGTAACATTTGAGGTGTTCTAATTTGTCTGTAACCCTTACCCACCCTCCTGACCCTAGCCCTGAGTTTTTTCAGCTCAGGGTCATTATAGCATTGCTGTTGCCTGTTCCCATTATGCTGACCACGTTTTCTCCTTTTTTTGGTGGAGGCATTGTTGGTGAAGTATGCATAAGTCCTATCTATCAGATCGCCATGGAAACTTTGGCAGTTGTCAGGCTTGTAGTCCTTGTACCAGTCATGGATGAAGTCTATGAACTGGCTTTCATGTTCTTGCTTGACTGTGATTCTACGTCTGTTGAGTTTACCACCAGTGGGGGTGTCATTGGCTACATGTATACTAGCTTGGATTGGGCTGTGGTCAGACATAAGATCAGTGACAACATCAGAGCTATGAGTTGTGTATGATAGATTAAAGCCAATACATTTGTCTAGACCCCCACCATAGATGTGTGTTGGTTCATTATTACCTATAATTTGAACATCTTCATATGCGCTGAGAAGTGAGATAAGTCTCCTACCATTGGTGTTAGTGGTGGAGTCACCTAATTTCTTGTGTCTAGTATTCAGGTCACCCATCAGGACAGTGGGCTCAGTGTGTAAAAAGTTTGGGAGATCTGTGTACTGAAGCTGATCTGAGGGAGCATAGGCGTTTAGCACGTTGAGTGTGGAGTTGCCCAGGTGGATAGTGATCCCATGGTACTGAAGGTTGGTAGTCTTTTTGGATACAAGAGGTACATGCGGGAGTGACTTCTTAACATACACCAAACATGTGTGAGTAGAACTAGGATCATAATGCACATAATTGGGCAGACTGGGTGGGGGCTTACCATTAGGTGTGAGACACTCCTGCAGACACACAATATCGATGTCCTCAGTCACAACTTTGTGGTGTAGGTCAGGATATCGTTTTCTAAGGGATGAGATGTTCCAACTCATCACCTTCACCGCTCTGTATCTTTGCCTGGTATTAACACTGGCCATTATGAAATGTATTTGGAACTTTGTCTGGTATTAACACTGGCCATTATGAAATGTATTTGGAAAGAAGCAAAAGGCACTGTATGATACTGTTCTTTTCTGCGCTGCCTGTCCCTTCGGCAGGCAGTAGGCCAGTTAACCTTTTGGAAACATTTCTGGAGCATGTACGGCTCAACAATTGTTGTATTTCAGTAGCAGACAACAACACACTTTGGTTACACTCGACATCACCACCATTTTCTGTTTCTGCTTGTTCATCTTCACTGACCATGTCCACAGAGGCATCAGTAGAACTGTTACCAGTATCACTATTTTCCTCTGCGTGGACACTAGTTCCTGGTGGGTCTTGAGTTTCCACATCTGGTACTGACATCTGAATGTCTTCAGTTTGACTGTAATTTTTCCGTAGCTGCTGCACTGTGTTGGTGGTGTTTTTTCCTTTAGTGTATCACAGAGGCTCCTTAACATTTCAGTTTGAGCTGTAAACTGAGCTTTGAGTTCTTTAATTTCATTTTTCAAATCATTAATCTCTTCACGTTGTGCGTGTTCATGGAGTGTGTTGGCAGCTACCTGTTGTGTCGGTACGTCTGTGTTGCCCCATGCTGATCTTTCGATGACTGCTGGTGATGATCCTGGAGCTTTGGTGGGGAGGGTGGGCCAGGGGTTGGTCGTAGGGAGCAGCAGTAATGTTTCTTGAGACCTGCCTGGGTGGCGGGTCTGGGCGCTGAAGGAGTGTAGGAGCTCTTGGACAGTCAGGGTGCCATATAGGAACTCCAACTGTTTTGCAGTTAATACCCAGTCTACAAAGACTGCGTGTTTGCCCCTGAGTCGCTTCGTCCTTCTGATGTAGGGATGGGCTTCTAGTAGTGTAGGGGTCTGGTACTGGTCGAGCCCTATGATTAAGATGGTTTTCTTGCTCGATGGTTGGGATGATTGTTCCATGGTTATTCTCCTTATGTTATTGGTGAGGAGATCCTGTATGACTGCTGGGTCGCTTCTAATCAGAACATGATCTTGTGTACCGACTCTGAACTGAAACTCAGCCTCTGGGTGTTTGTCTTCCGCATCGTTCAGCCAGAGATACTTGTCTTCAGGTGATGTACCTTCAGGGAAGTATAATCTTACTCTCATGGGGGGTTGAGGTTGTAGATGATGGTCTCTAAGTCTTTCTGCCTTTTCGGCCTTCCGCTTGTTCCTGGACTGAACTAGTTGAAAGCCATCTTCTCCGTTGGTGTCAAGGTCAACACCACAGTCGCCTGGCTCACTCAGTGCATCAGGAGAGTTAAAGCGAGTAGCTGGGTCTCCAGTCAACTCAGACATGGTGGAGTTACAGGGCTCGACTTATATGCCTACGTCAGAGGGCCGAGGACTGCTTGGCACTCCTAGGAAGTCAGCGGTGGTTGGGAGGCATAACCCTCTTAGAGGACAAAGGAGACTGGCATCTACAGCGTATTAGCGGTGTGAGGGGAGGCCATGAGCGGGCCTCCCGCGGAGGGAGTGTGGTGTCGGGGGGACTAAGGTAACAGGAGTATTCTCAGTTTGTAAACACTTTTATTACACTACACTTGTTCTTAATAGTATCTCTGTTTTTCTGGTTAGATACAGTATCAAAGTCAATTTTAGTTTCAAAAGAACTAACCAGCCTGGCACACTATGAGGAGGGGGGTTTGTGTAAACAAACCCTCACCACATGGCCGAGCGTGACCACAAGGGTATAGGCCTTGCCTCGCGGGCACCTACACCTACACACGACACAGTGCTCAACCCACGGTAGTTCACTTGTTATACAGGCAACATATTTGCAGTTGTTGACCTATCCCCACCCTACTGGGTGGTGTTGTGTTATTTCGAAGTCAAGTGTGAAGCCGACCCACTGTTGTTCTTATGAGCTGCATCCAGAGGGCGTTATATACACACTGAACCATATATACCATGTGACAGTCCAGGCCATGATAAGATACACACGTTGTGAGTCCTCGTCAAAACACCCACTTATGAGGATGCCAGATACCGACTGTTTTCTCTCCTCGGAACATATAACGCGGCTTGTACTGTACACGAGAAGAAGCAGATGTTGTAACAGGTGTTTGTTAAGAATATCGGCGCCTAGTGATGACTACCTCAGTCAAACAGTTTAGGTTTGTGTAATACCAGGGTAGACGTGATCACCTGAGGAGATAATGACTGTTGTTGACGGAGATTTGATCATGAAGTAGGCAGTGGTCCCCAACCTGTAGTGAAAACAATGAAAATATGTAATATCTTGATACGACTTTAGTGAGAGAAAGAGGTACTGCTGCTTGTCCCGAGTCTGTTGTTTACAGGACATGTGTATTTACCCCAGACTGGGCCCAGAGAGAACCAGCCTGAAAGAGTAAATGTAATAAGTATGTATCTGGTAACAGTTAGACTTGTGAAAAACTACAAATAACTTTATATACGATATTTTTTCTTGAATGTTGATCAAAAGTTTTGGCACCCTCCAATATATTTACAATGACAATTGTGGCCCGGATCCCACAAAAAGTTATGAACCACTGAAGTCAGGAGTATTCTCACGCTGCAGTCGCCTTGCCGCCTCTTTCGTGTCAAGATAAATTGTGCTCATGAACGGTCCCCCAAAAAACATCGTTACTTAATCCTTTTTAAAAATTCAAATGCTAGACGAAATGCTTTGCTATATTCTCCAGTGCATCCTTGTCTGTTGGTACGCCTGTTCCCCATATTCAAATATACACAGTTTATATATTTGTAAAGTATCTTTAAGAATAAAACTTAAAACACTGATCATTCGGAAATTCTGGCAGTTGATTCACACAGTAGATAATGTCGTATGTCAATACCTGTGGTCGACTGTACCAACCGTTCTAAACTAGTGGACTAACACTGCTCACAGAACCACGAACCACATCGACCCCACTCATGGGTAACGATACTTTTTGGGGAAGTCTACTGTACGACCTTATTTTTACACAATGATAATGTAGATATTTAGATGACGCTGATACACATATATAAAATAGTTTGGACTGATACCACTGGCGAGTGGTAAATAAAGTTATTGTCACATAAACCACAAGAAAGATGCCAGCAGGATAGGGTGCTTGTACAGACAAAATGCACACAAATGTAGAAACCCATAATACACTGTACTTGCAACAGATATTTACATGCTTGTTAGGGTGTGTCATAGGAGGGAAGATCAGCTAAAACTAATGGCCCATCACTTTTTTGGTAGATTTTAGTATATACAAACAGAAAATAATTTCAGTTTCAATATTTTGCAACCTTTTGCTAGGTAAATTTTAGCGTGAAATTTATCGAAAATCTAACGTACAGCTGCATTAGTGCATTACAATTAAATAGTGAACATTGCTTTCTGACTTCATTCTTTAACAACCCAACTAAGAATATTTTTTCTGTTTCAGATTCTGATGCATTTATAAGTTGATAATATTTGCGATGGCTGCTTGTGTCAGGACGAGGAACCATAAATCCAGCCATCTCAGTCACTATCTGGTCTGAGAGAGAGTATTCTGAAGTCGGAGCGACTACATTGAGAGATGCTTTGAGATACGGTGTTTTAATCAGGCAAATCAGTGAAAAGAACCAAAGAACTTACAACAAAGACATTGCCAGTGATATGACCAAAGCTGTCTTGGCACAGTACACTCTGGCTAACGCTCAGTTCAAGCCTCCAGTCATAACAAGTCAGAAGAAGATTAGTGAGAGACTGCTAGCCAGTTGGGGAAAAGGCAAGAGATATTCTCTTGGGAGAGGAAAACTTGTGTTAAGGACAGCTTTAAGCAAGTAACTGGACCAGTTATTTGACATAATTACTTGCAAGTGCTCAATTGTTCTCTGTCCTAAGTTTGATGCGATCGCATCAGGTAAATCCGAGGCCCACATCTCCTGTATTTGCAAGCGTGAAATTGGAAGATTCCCAGGACGAACTGGCATTTGTCAAAGCACAGAGAGAGAAGACTGGCAGTAGGGGCTCTCAAGATTTCTAGCCAAGATATTCGGAGGTCCAAGAGACAGGAGGCTGCTACAGAGAGACGGAAGAGGGAGAAGAGTTGCTGAGGAAAAGAGACTTGAGAAGGCCCAGGTGAGGTAAAAAGGCCGATGATTGAGCTGAAGCCAGATTCGAGAAGCCAACATTCCCATGGCTGGTCTCGAGTGCTGACCAGGAGAATGGTGACTTTGTCCCTAACCCAGAAAATAATGATCCCAAAACCTTCCAGGCATAAAGGCACTGAAGCTAGAAAGATATCCTGAGCATAACCTGGCCAGCATGCGACACCACACTGGTCTCACAGAGAAACTGTGCAGAGATAGCAACAGCTGCCTGGATTGACGGTGGTTTGATAACACCTGATGATGTTCACCAAAGTAAGGAGAGCTCAGGAGAAACTTCTGTCAGTAACCTAGAAGAGGAGTTTGATAAGGATAAGAGAAAATGGAATCAATTGTTTGTTCTTTGATGGGAGAGAAGGGATGACACTAAAGTGTTCATGAAAAGTTGGAGATTCTGACAAGTTGTTCCTGCCATGGTGAAGGATGCACTACTCCTGCTGCAGTGAACCAGAGTGAAAGTATTTGTACATTTCACTCCAGAGAAAGATGACATCAGAAACCAGCTGAGATAGTGGCAGATAAACATTGTGAACTGGCTCAGAGAGAGGAATGTGACCAGACCCTGCAGGCTACTGGAGGGGACAGCACCAACACGAACACACAGGGTGGCAAGGGGGGGCTGGGGCACAGTGGATAGAGCGGAAGATTGGGAGGAAGTTGGTCTGGATTGTTTGTGACCTCCACACCAACGAGAGTTGCCACTCAGACATCTGATCCAGGAGCCGGGACGGCGCATTCCCGGAAACAACAACAGATGGTCTGGTCCCTGGCAAGATGCTGTAATTCTGCCACTGGAGTTATGAAATAAACTGAGCTTTGAAAATCACAGTTGGCTCCCTCCACTCATTGAGCTTGCACATACTCTCATTGACGACATGAGTACTGAATTGGTACTATGGTTACATGATTTGCAGTGCCATCAAAACTGGGGTCATGCCTGGATAGACTTGCTTACCCGCAGATAGGTCCAGTCTCACATCTCAGGTGGCCTGCCAACGGCTCTCAGGTTCTGCAGAATTCTGGGTCGCTCATCATAAACTGAAAGGGAAACCAGCTTCCACAACCTGAGACTTATTGTCCAATCTATCGTGAGTGTCTACTGCCAAATTGGTTCAACACCAAGGTCAAGCCTGTTCCTCAAGGTCCGAGGTGCATGTTCTCTTCCAGCTTGAGCCCTGAGAGTCAGCCATGAAGGTTCAGATTGTGGAGCAGACTGTGAGGAGATCTTCCTGGTATGCTCATCCCGAGGAGTTCTGCAGACAATGCCTGCAGCTAGGAGAGAGAAGAGTGGCAGTCAAAAAGATCTGGATATGAGACTTATGAGAGGATCTGGGAGCGACGAATCAGTTGGTGACGATTCTTCAGGGTCAGGAAGACCCTTGAAGTCAATCTAGGTGCCAAGACCCTCACTCTCGATCTCAGATCTGATAACATCCAGGTTAGCAGTGAGCTCCCTCTACCTGCAGCCTCACCAATGTCTGGGTCAGAGCTTTCCTGGACAACCCATGCATGTCCCTGCCTGGCCCTCAGACACCCAGAGAGCAGGAGCGCAGGTACAGCAGTGAGCGAGACAGCAGTCACGCAGCCAGCCAGGTGAGGAGGGAAGGCTACATCCGAGCCTGGCGTCAGCAGGGAGGTGATGAGTAGAAACAGAAGCAAGAAAGACATGTTCTCTAGGAAAAGCAACACTGGCCGAGTAGTAAAACCGGTTTTTGTATTTGATGATTTTTGTTTTCTAAAGGAATATTAAATTTAATAAATGTGTCAAGATCATTCTGTTTCAATTATTCTGGGATCATTTTCATCCTAATAAATTAACCTGATACATTTATTTTACTTTAAATAAGCTTATTTAGTGGTGTTGGTAAAAGGGTGGGGAATACTGAATTTCATAAGATTTCAAGTTGTACCCTACCTAGCAAAACATGAAAAACTTTTCAAATCTGAAGATATCACATGATTCTGCACATAGAACTACATCATTAATACCATGGGCCGATTTTTCAAACTCAAAAAAAAAAAAATCTGCCTCCGGTGATGACACACCCTAATGCTTGTTACACATGAGAGAGATAGAGCAACTCGTTGACAATCAGTTTAAACCATCAAGACTCAATGACTGATAGAAATATCATTATCTAAACCAGACCACCAAAGTACGTGTTGAGGAGTAATCGTCACCACATAGGTAATGACCACCTTAATGACCTGCAGGTAACACTGCGCACATTCACTCACCTGTTAAGTGTTGGTGGTGACAACGTATGTTCAACGTCATCTCTTTAAGGTGGTAGTTGTGCTACAGGTGTTGTGTTACAGGTGTTGTGTTACAGTGTTGTACTACAGGTGTTGTGTTACAGGTGTTGTGTTACAGCTGTTATTGTTTACAGTTGTTGTGTTACAGTGTTGTACTACAGGTGTTGTGTTACAGGTGTTGTGTTACAGTTGATGTGTTACAGTTGTTGCGTTACAGTGTTGTACTACAGGTGTTGTGTTACAGGTGTTGTGTTACAGTTGTTGTGTTACAGTTGTTCTGTTACAGTGTTGTGTTACAGGTGTTGTGTTACAGGTGTTGTGTTACAGTGTTGTACTACAGGTGTTGTGTTACAGGTGTTGTGTTGGTTGTTTGTGTTACAGTTGTTGTGTTACAGGTGTTGTTTTACAGTGTTGTGTTACAGTTGTTGTGTTACAGGTGTTGTGTTACAGTTGTTGTACTACAGGTGTTGTGTTACAGTTGTTGTGTTACAGTTGTTGTGTTACAGTGTTGTACTACAGGTGTTGTGTTACAGTTGTTGTGTTACAGTTGTTGTGTTACAGTGTTGTACTAGGTGTTGTGTTTACAGTTGTTGTGTTACAGTTGTTTGTGTTACAGTGTTGTGTTACAGGTGTTGTGTTACAGTTGTTGTGTTACAGTGTTGTGTTACAGGTGTTGTGTCACAGGTGTTTGTGTTACAGTGTTGTACTACAGGTGTTGTGTTACAGGTGTTGTGTTACAGTGTTGTGTTACAGTTGTTGTGTTATAGGTGTTGTGTTCAGTTGTTGTACTACAGGTGTTGTGTTACAGGTGTTGTGTTTACAGTTGTTGTGTTACAGTTGTTGTGTTACAGGTGTTGTGTTACAGTGTTGTGTTACAGGTGTTGTGTTACAGTTGTTGTGTTACATTTGTTGTGCTACAGTGTTGTACTGGGTGTTGTGTTACAGGTGTTGTGTTACAGTTGTTGTGTTACAGGTGTTGTGTTACGGTGTTAAGTTACAGTTGTTGTGTTGCAGGTATTGTGTTATAGTGTTGTACTACAGGTGTTGTGTTACAGGTGTTGTGTTACAGTGTTGTGTTACAGGTGTTGTGTTACAGTTGTTGTGTTACAGGTGTTGTGTTACAGTGTTGTACTACAGGTGTTGTGTTACAGGTGTTGTGTTACAGTTGTTGTGTTACGGGTGTTGTGTTACAGGTGTTGTGTTACAGGTGTCGTGTACGGTGTTGTGTTACGGGTGTTGTGTTACAGGTGTTGTGTTACAGGTATTAGTTGTGTTACAGGTATTAGTTATGTTACAGATATTAGTTGTGTTACAGGTATTAGTTGTGTTACAGGGGCTGTGTTAAAAGTGTTGTGTTATGGGTGTTGTGTTTCTGGTGTTCAGTTTCAGGTGTTCTGTTATGGATGTTGTGTTACGAGTGTTCTGTTACGGGTGTTGTGCTATGGGTGTTGAGTTACAGGTTGTCATGGGTTGTGTTGGGCCTACCAAGACAACCTAACTCCAATGTTTGTTTACGGAGAAGACACCAGGCGAGCCGTGACTCCGTCATCACTATTTCATTAGTGGGTATGTGGTAGGGCTATGGGGGGCGACTGAGTCAGTGTTGTATTGTTCATCGTGTCTCTCGCCCCAAAACCACATTTTAGTAGGCCCTAGACCATGGGTTAGTTAAGACCTCCTCCTCACCTGCCTTAAGGGAATGGGACGCTACACGGTCCTTTACCACGACATTGTCCTGTGTACTGTCAGTAAAATGGGAATGTGTGTGCCAACCCAAGTCACCTTATTAGTTCTCCTGCGCGACACCATCTACAGTGACTGTCAGTGACACGAGACTGCTGTATGTGCGCCAACCCAAGGTTGGTTTCCTCAGGAAAAAAGATCATGTGTGAAAGCCTGGTTGCAACAGGAGCAATCCAGACTGGCAGGAATTAAGTTAGGTTAGGTTAAATATGATTAAATTACGTTAGGTTCGGCTAGGTTAGGTTAGTGTTAGGTAGGGTTAGGTTAGGTTAGGTTAGGTTAGCGTTAGGTAGGGTTAACGTTAGTTTAGGTTCTGTTGGGTTCTGATAGGTTAGGTTAACTTCGGTTCAATTAGGTTAATTTACGTTACGAGAATGCTGGGGTGCCTAATCTTCACGTAAACAAGAAAAAATTATTTAAAGCTGTGTGGATGATGATGATGGTGATGATGATGATGAGGAGGAGGAGGAGGAGGAGGAGGAGGAGGAGGGTGGTAGGTTGAGGGGAAGGAGAAGGAGAAGGAAAATTAATACGCAAGAAATAAGAAAGAAACGATAATACCTGGAAAAAAAAAAAAGAAAATAGAACAAATACACCACAAAAACAAAATAACATTCAATTTTGTACCGAACTTAAAATCCCAAAACAAAATTAAAATCTAGAATTACCCACTCTGGTTCAAGCTATTATTCTTTATATATTTATAATTTCATCTTATAATCACGATATTTACTGTAAAGGCTTCGTGTGTGGCTTTAAAAAAAATCTACGTTTGTATCAGAATAATATATAATTTATCTACCAGTCCATGACTTTAGTGAGATGTGAAATATAGCGGGAACAGTTTGTATATTTACGTGCAAGTTTTGGAAATTTTGTGGTCTTTGTGGAATGTTATTGTTATTCCTTATTACCCTTCCTTCTGATTCTATCTCTTTTGCTTCCATAACTTATCTATCGTCCATCGCTTTCTTTATTTCTATTGTTCCCCCTCTCTCTCTCTCTCTCTCTCTCTCTCTCTCTCTCTCTCTCTCTCTCTCTCTCTCTCTACCATTACTCGACACAAACAGAAACTATTTTGCTTATCATTTATTCTCAGTTTTATGGGTCAACAGTGACTCAGTTTTCAATTCTTCTTATGTTTTTTTATTGTTGTAGGGTGGAAACACTCACAAGGAGGAGGAGAGAGAGAGAGAGAGAGAGAGAGAGATAAATCTTTACGGCAACTTGTCAATATTTTCGCAAATTTACTCGACAAATGACGACAACTGTCAGGGCCAACACGAGATCCCTTTCTTACGGACAAAACTGCTCTCATATTGGCTATCTTACGGTCTAGTTATCGTCCTATTGGCTAAATTTATGGATAGTTCAGTATTTTATCAAGTGGTGTACTACTCGCGAGATGAATTGTTACTGTGATGTAAATTCTCGAGTGTTCAATTAATGCTGGAAGAGTTGACAGTAAAAAAACATCACAGGAAACTCGCCATGATATTTTGTGTATTTTCAATCCTTGGCTGCAACTTTCACTCAAAACCATTAATTACTACAGCACACATATCATTATATTATTATTATTATTATTATCATTATTATTATTATCATTATTATTATTATTATTACACACACACACAGCTTAAATTCTCAAAACCTACAATACAGTTTATACATTAAATTTAAAGCTTTTTACTACCACTGCTGACTCTGTATCCCATCTTCCTCTGTTCACTGAGCCGTAAAGAGTAAAAGCAAAACTAGCCTGACACCCTTGAGTTATAGAGTAAGACGGTGCCTTCAACAAAAACAGATCTATCACCCTCTACCCTAGCCCACCCCCCATTCCCCCAACCCCCTCACTCGTCACACCCTCTCCCCTAGCCCATCCCCCATTCCCCAACACTCGTCACACCCTCTACCCTAGTTTGACCCTATTCCCCAACCCTCACTCGTCAATAAGGAGGAAAAATAATAAAGGTAATATATTAATCAAGTCCTTATTTTATTAATCAGGTTGGTCGGAATTACCATCTTAAATTCTAGTCAGGTACGTAGAGACCTAGAAAATGCAGTCAGTAGGTCATTTCTATTCAAATACTGCCATTATACAATGGGGTGATATTACTACTGTTATTATGTATTGTGAGGCGGTGGGATGGATACCTGCTCCCGTCATTCTCTCTCTTTTAAACACTTTCCCTCTCCCCTTTTTCTCTCTCTCTCTTTCTCACACTTACAATACACAAACACACACACACACACACACACACACCTTCACTTCTTTATGACTGTGATGTTGTAACTATTCCTGTGAGTGATCTGTGTACGTGCTGAGAAACGACTAGTAACTTCCATATTTCTCTTTCTCTCTTGTCATTCTATCTTTCTCTTTCTGATTTGCTTTATATCTATTATGTTTAATCTCTTCTTGCTCTCTGTCCCATCAAAACAAGGCCTTGGACAATAAACACAACTACGGAATGATTAAGAATGAGATAACACAAAATCAAAATTGGAACATGGAGTGTGAGGACATTCTATGAGGCTGGTAAGTATGTAAACGTGTATAGGGATGTGACAAGATTGCAGTGGGACATTCTGGGATTAAGCCGAGTACTTGAGGTGAAGATTCAGGTGGTGAAAAACATGAGAGAGGTGTTGGTATTATTGTAAACCAGAAGTTGAGTAATAGTGTAAAGAGATATTGGTTAGTGTTGGAGTTTTGTTAGCCAAGTTTAAAACTAAACCCATGGACTTGGTAATATAATACAGGTTTATGCACCAACAAATGAAAGGAAAATTTTATGAAGATTTAAAGAAAGCAAAAGTTATCGTGAAGTTTAATGAGTGTCTGATTATACTGGGTGATTTTAACGCAAAAGTTGGGAAAAGGAAATAAACGCCAGAAGTAAGACCACATGGGTAGGGGAATAGAAATAAGAGAGCAAAACTATTAATTGGCTTTTGTAAGGAAAACAAGATAGTAATTGCAAATACATGGTTGGAGCAACACCCTAGTCATCACTATGCCTGGGTCTCATCCCCAGGACAATGTAAACAACAGGGGAAGCTTGTGCGTCACACTATGTCCCAGCAATGGACAAAATCAAATAGGATTTAGGGAAGCTTAACAGGGGCAGGAACAGAATATGAAATTTAAACCGAAAATAGATTTTCAGTATTGCTAGAGGATAAGTTTGACGAACAAGGACTAGGACAACAAATTGATAATTACAAAGAAATAATGTTAATTATTTTAAGTAGTATCAAATTTAGATTAGAAAGTGAGTTAAAAAAAATATCAAAATGGATTTAGACAAGGAAAAGGAACTAGAGAGCATATAATTGGCTGGGAATTTTGAGTGAAAGGGCTTTAGAGGTCCAAAAGAGTTTGTTATTTGCTTTGTTGATTTTGAAAAAGGTTTTGATAAAGAAAACGAAATGAACTTATAGATGTCTGGGGAAAATAGTCATTAATGAAGGAGTATTACGCGATAATGAAATTACTAATTGGTTCACAGTAAGACAGGGAGTAAGACAAGGCTGTGTTCTTTCTCCAACATTGTATAATATATATTTAAATTATAAATTATTATTGAGAGAAGTTATAAGTGACAATGAAGGACTAAAAGTTAATGATAAAGTAATATCAAATAAACGCTATGCAGATGACACTACTCTTATCACGGATAGTGAGGAGGCGTTTTCAAAAACTGGCAAAGATGAAAGTAATGGCTGTTTCCAAATTGGAAATATACCTTAAAATACAAGTTATGGTAGACAACAGGGGATTTAATCAAGTGCACAATTTTTTGTATTTGGGAAGTAACATTAGTTGTGATGGTAGATGTGCGGAAGAAATCAAAACAAGATTAGGTTAAGCAAAAACAGTATTTGGTAATTTAAAAGACCTAATGAAAAGGGACATTAACTTCAATTTAAGAAAAAGGCTGTTGAAAGGCTATACATGACAAGGACTGTTGTATGGGATGGGTCAGGAGCGTGGACACACTCAGTAGACACCAGAAGGAGGTTGTAGGCCTTTGATAAATGGTATTATAGGAGAAAGTTAAGATTAAGCTATACTGACAGGAAATCAAATGAAGAAGTACTAAGGTTAGCAAAAACTTCAGGAGAAATACTTGAATTGTACAGAAAAGAAAAATGAGATACTCTGGTCATATAATTCTGGATGAGGGGATAATAACAGAAATATTAATGGGAAAAGTTAAGGGTAGCAGAGCCAGGGGAAGGTAGAGACTGGGATGGATGATGAAATTAAAAGTTGGGTCCCCAGAGAGATACAAAAACTTAGAGAATTGGTAAAAACAGCCCGAGAATGATGAGAATGGAGGACTATGGTCGCCAACCTTAAGATAATAAAGACGGAAATGGAATTGCTCTCTCTCTCTCTCTCTCTCTCTCTCTCTCTCTCTCGCTCTCTCTCTCTCATTTTCTGTCCGTGTCTCTCATTCTGTCAGTCTCTTTCTGTCTTCTCTATCTCTCTCTTTCTCTGAATTTCTCTTCCATCTCTGCTATTCCTGTCAGACTAATATTCTCTTGACATCTGTCTTTTCTCTCGTCGTGTTTTTTTCACTGCCAGGTAAAGATTCAAATAAACAAACAGGTAGATAGAAGAATAAGAAATATTATACACACCAATAAGAATTATCCTCTGTCAACTATTTTCATCAGTAACTGTCTATTTCATTCAACCACCACAATTTAATTCATCCATCTTCTATCTATTCCTAATTATCATTTCATTTCTATAATCACCACAATTTATATCCCTCAATCACTATTTAAACCCTTCAATCATCATCTATTACGTCTTAATCAATCCAGAACTCAAGTCAATTCATTAACCTCACTCACGTCCCGTAAGAAACTGGTAAGTCACCCCTGAACATCGGTTTTCTTTTATAATCCTTAACTTAAATTACACAACACAACAATTACCACCTCTAATTACTGACCAGTTGCACCTTTTACTCTATTACGTCATTTCTCAGCAGTAGAAGGTGTAATATAAAAGGTAGCTGTTCCTAACTAGCTGCATCATTGCTACCTTAAGCGCCATCAACATGATTTCTAAGGTAGAGTTGTGGATAAAAATTCCTCGATACATTTGGTAGTATCTGGCATCTATCAGGGGTCATGTATATAAACACGGATTGGGCTTTTAATATCTACTGTTTTTTTATGTAGATTTAGATATGATTAATATTGAAAGGCAGCGTTTAACAGTTGTAAATCAATCACTGGTTGAATTTTTACCATGGTGATGATATTATATATTCGTAGTTGGTGCCTTAACTCAAGTGTTATTATTATTATTATTATTATTATTATTATTATTATTATTATTATTATTATTATTGCTTGGTATAGAATATTTATATAATTTTTATTTTTATTCTTACTATTATCATTATTTTTATAATCTGATACATACAGTATTCAGAACACCAGTATAGGAAGACTGATAAAGTGATTGATTTTCCGTCATCTAATGGCGCCTTAACCTTGATACAACATTATGAGCGTACCTTAAAAGAACATTGTGAGAGACAGGCAGAAAGTAGACTAATGCTCATCTGGGTTACCTTCGAGGATTGTGTCAATGCAGTGTGTGTGGGGAGGGGGGGGGGTGAACGACAGTCGCTGATGAGTGCCCGTGCTGATGCTGAAATCAACCACATAGTTCTTGTAATAAAACGGGTTTCTGATTAATCGTTGCATTAAATCTACATATTGAGCACTGGTTGCATTAGTCAGCCTTAGGAGGGCCTTTCCTGACTGACTGATTAGCTGGTAGATTTTTCCTTCAACTGTTTTAGCGGTGCTGCTGGAAGTTCAACCATCCCACCCGAACAATGCAGCGATCGTTAAATATTGTCCACCCTTGTGTTGTATGACTTCTTAAGTCTGTCAAATTCAGCATTAACTGTATTGTACATAATAGTTGAACCATAATGTATTATATCACACTACATTTTACGGTATGATATTGTAGTGAAGAAGATGTATTCCAACATACAACATAAATCTGAATTGAGTTGCCTGATATTATATTGCTACAAATCCATTTGGCACTGGACTGTCGTGTAGTGCTACGTGTAATGTAATTCTTTACTTCATTAATTTATAAATGTATAACCTTAAAATTAAGTTCGCGAACTGTCTGCGTGGCTCAACAGGTTAAAGTACTGTAACGAGTGTGAGTGGCGTGCGTGTGACCTTGACCCCTTCTCTTACTACACCAGTTGTGTCGTCGATCTCAAGCGAGTCGGACGTGTACAGTAGCAGCTATTGTATTAAGAGTGTTTTGGGGTATTGTCGCAATAATGACAGATATTGTTTTAGAACATAGAACGAACATCAAGTTTTTCGTGAAACTGTGGAAAACTGGGCCTGAAATTTGGGACATGTTAACTTAGGTTTATGGGGATAATGCACTGAAGAAAACATCAGTTTACAAGTGGATTACAAGCGATTTTCTAAGGGAAGAGAATACGTGACAGACGATGACAGAGAAGGACGATCAACAACGAGCAGGACTGAGGAAAACACTGAAAAAATTTGGAAAGTTGTGAGAGCTAACAGGCAATTGGCGGTGAGAAGCATTGCAGATGAGGTGCAGATTGACAGAGAAACAATTAGAAAGGCTTTGACCGAAGAGCCGGAAGAGCTGAAGTTGAGATAAGTTTGTGCAGAAATGGTTGCCGAAAAATCTCAGTGAAGAACAAAAAAAAGAAGAGTTGAAATTTATTCAGACCTTTTGGAAAGAGAATAAGCTGGAGATGACTTGCTTCACCAAGTTATTACCGATGATGAGGCATGGGTCTACCAATATGACCCTGAAACAAAACACCAGAGCGCTCAGCGGAAACATGCAAACTCGCCGAGCCCTCAAAAGTGTTGCATGTCGAAAGTCGAAAGTGAAAACAATGCTCATCACCTTTTTTCGATTCTACGGGTGTAGTTCACAAAGAATTTGTTTCCCCAGGGCAGGACGTGAACCAGTTATACTATCTCGACGTGCTTAAAAGACTCAAAGAAAAAGTTAGACGAAAACGCCCAGAACTTTTTGCTGGAAACAAGTGGATCTTGCATCATGACAATGCCCCAGCGCACACGGCATCGCTTGTTCGGGAGTATTGGGCCGAGAAACAAATTACCTTAATGGAACACCCTCCTTATTCACCTGACCTGACCCCGGGTGACTTTTTTTATATTTCCTTCGCTGAAAAACACATCAAGGGAACGCATTTTGATGAAGTGTATGACATTCAGAATAGCACGATAGCATCGCAAGGGGGAATACTTTGAAGGGGACCACAGCACCGATCCTCGGTAAGATACGTACCAGTGCCTGTAGCATGAGTTCGGAAACTTAATTGTCAGACAATATATATCTGCCCAGGTGTTAGACGGGCGTCAGGTGTTGGCACTGATGCTATTCTCGTGAAAGTGTTAGCACTAATTATCATCTCTTACATACACAGGTGTTGGTCCTCGCCGTGTTGGTGGCTTCTGTCATCGCCCTACCGTCCTCCCACCCCTCTTACGGCGCACCTTCGGTGAGTACAGAAACTACACTTTTCCAAAAGTCCGCTTAATAAACGTTCTAACATTAGCATTTGCAGTTAATCTGTCCCTCAGTCCTAATAGGCCCTGGTCCTCAAAGGCACTAGTCATAATAGGTGCCATTAGGATTAGGGTCCCTTAGGATTTGGGTCCGAATCCCAATGCTCATGATAAGGCCACAAGCTGGTGACAACATGGTAATACTGCTAGTACTAGCTCACACGGGTTTCGATCATGCATTGAGCAGCCTCGGTGGTCTTTGCCTGTTAACATCTTGGAATCTGCTGGATTAATCTTGTCACCTTCCTTCCAGGTTCCCGCTCAGTACGACTTCACCTATGCTGTGAAGGACAGTTACTCCGGCAACGACTTCGGCCACCAAGAAAATCGCAACGGGTACAACACTCAGGGGGTCTACTTCGTCCAGCTGCCTGACGGTCGTGTACAGAGGGTGACCTACACCGTCAACGGCGACGAGGGCTTCGTGGCTCAGGTGGGGTACCAGGGAGAGGCTCAGTACCCAGCTTATCATCCTTCCCCAAGCTACAACCCGGGACCTTCCTATGGGAAATAAAGTATCTGTTGTTATGGTGATTGACGTGTTTCCCAAGTTAGGGTCTCAGCACCATCTCCGAGGGTTCAGTTTATTTGCCAAACAACCAATTTTAACAATCAAGACAGGTTTTCTTTCTAATAATACTTGTTTTATTGACTTACTGACGTGCTTCACTGACTAACATCTTTTACGACGGATCATAAAGTCACGATATACACTACAAAACTTTTAGGAATTTGGAAATATATTGTATACATGTGATAAATAAAGACAGAACTCTATTGGCAGTTTTACTTAATGTTTCTGGAAAACAAAGGTGAAGATTACTTCAACAGTTGTCACACCTAAAACAGCAACTCCCCTGGATTTAGTTTTATCCAACTTCTAGCTTGAGCTTGTGTATGAGAGTCATGGTGGTCATGTGTAAAGTTAGCTTCCAAATGCCGGTGTAAGCTTTCTTTTTGTTATTTTTCTCTGGGAATTTCTTGCATCAGAGATTGAAAGTTTTTTCCTATTTCAGACATAATCTGTATTTTTATATTCATTCTTTCTTATATTTGACAACAAAATGCTTATTAAGGAAAACGTAGTTACATCCGAAGTTGTAGGGTAAACTTGAATGTATAGAAGTTCTTGGAATTTTATTTTCCACAGCTAACAGGAAATAACCACTTAAGAAAGTTTTAAACGGTCTATAAAAGAGATCATTCTCATCAGTCAAAGGCAGCTGGGGAGGGAGAGTATCACAAGAGGCGCGGAGACAACATTTCAGGGAGTTAAGTGTTGAGAGTTCTGGCCAATCAAATTATTATCTATGAACAAACATTTTTCTGACTATTAATGAGTTATCTATGATGGTTACAAGTGTTCCCTGAAGAATGCAGTGATGGGTAGGGAAACACCGGGTAACACTGAAGTCCGTTTATTAAGGGATAGGAGAAATACAAGTGGTGACTAGCGTGTGCCATGCACGGCTCACACAGTCAGACTGAGACTGCCTTGCCATATGGCAGCCTCGGGGCAATGTTGCTACATAACACGTGCAGTGTTGCCACGTAATTATATATATAAATGCTACTCGGCACAGTAGCTTATTTACAAGGTTGCTACTCGGCATAGTAGCTTAGATGCATAACCTACATCTCCCTCCCCCCTCACGCTCATAGTCTTTGTCTTGAACGGACTTCTTAGTCCTAAGTCGCTCCGAGCGTCGAGGTGCACTGTGGGGCGGATCCTCGTGAGGTGTAGGTGACTCGTCCTCGGTCAGGGGGCCAGCAGCAGGGGATGGGACTGGCCGGAGGAAGCGGCGGTTCCTCCACCAGACACGGCCGCTCGGCATCCTGACCTTGTAGTCCCGCGACCGGCCGACGCCCATCACTATGCCCACCTTGTCCCAACGTGTCGTCGTCGGGTCCTGGACGCGGACAAGGGCACCAATCTCCACTGGCTGAAGAGGGCGGGCACGGTCGTCATACCGAGCCTTGGCGTCCTGGGCACGTGTAGCGGCGCGGCGGTCACAGCTCTCGGCTCTGGTCTGCCAGTCCTTCGCAAAGGCCTTGGTGTGTGCAGGAACGCAAGAGCGGAGAGGGTGACCATACAGGATCTGGGCAGGGGAGCGTCCTGTGTGGGTGGGAGTGGACGCGGGTTCTGGGCAGCTCTGTGCGGCAGCGCCAGGCGCGTCGCTCGTTGACTCACGCACCCTGCTGGCGGTGTAACGAGCAGCTGGGATCTGCTCGGGAAAGTCTCTGGGCACCATGCATAACTCCTTGAGGTGCTCCCACGACAACAAGGGTGTAGCGAGAGTAGGCTGCACGTCGATCCATCCGTGACACGACCTGTCGCCGTAAGTGATCTCCGCTTGAAAGGAACCCACAGCGTCCGGCATCTGGGAACCGTCCGCATTGTAGTACAGCAGCTGCGGCGGTGGTCCCAGGTCGCGTTTGGTGAGGCCCAGTTTCTGGAGGTGCTTCAACCCAATCACCGTAGTATCAGCGCCGGTGTCCCGTATCACCTCGATGTGGCCCGACACATCACTGTGTGTGACGGCGACGCGGATGGTAGGGGAAGGGGTAGCCCCGGGGCGTGTGGTCGATTCCACCTTCCTGATGTGACTCCGCTGCTGCTTGGGGCTGCGTGGGCCATCTGGAGGGGGCTGCGTGCGAACCACCCCGAGGGAAGTGCGCTACTTTCCTCCTCGTCTCGGGCTTTTGGGCTTGGGTTGGCGGCAGCACTTGTCGTAGTGTCCATAGCGACCGCAGGCCTGACACTTGTGGCCTCGTGCAGGGCACCTGTCTGTGTTAGACCAGTGGCCCTTACGGTCACATCCACGACACAGTGCGTCGGTGGCCGGGCAAGTCTTGGGGCCATGCTGCTTCCCACAGCTGCCACAGGAAGCACTTGGCGGAGGCGTGGAAGAACGTGTAGCAGCCTTCGCGTTGTTGGCCGCCTTCTTATCCCTCTTGTACTGAGAGATAGCTCTCACAGCAGGTGGGACCCGTAAGGCAGAGGTGGCGGACTTGGTGGCCTCGTATGACCGACATTCAGTCACTACCACCTGGAGTGTGGAGGAAGCGTCCAGGGGGATGAGTCGCTGCACCAACTCTTCCTGCCTGACACCTGCCAAGATCCCATGCTTGATCCAGGCTTCCTCACATTCCCGGCTGTGCGCCTTGCAGACGTCGATCTCCTCTGACAAACTCTTCAGGCGTACAAAAAAGTCGTCAAAGGATTCGTTCTCCGCCTGCTTGCAGCTGGTGAAGGCGCGGAGACGCAAAGCCTCGTTATTCCGACCCTTAACATGCTCCTGTAAAAGGTCGAGCACATCCGTCACTGAAGAGGTAGAATCGGGAGGCACTTGCAACGTGTGCTCCAAAACTCTCTGGGTCTCCAGCGACAAACACATCCGCAGTTGGATGAGCTGTTTGTTTGGAGGCATGCTGTCAAGGTCCACCATCGTGGAGTAATCTGTCCAACGTCGCCTCCACTCACGAAAAAGCTGAAACGTGACGTCTGGTGAGAGGGCGGGTGGGGGTTGAACAGATGCCTTGGGAGCTGTTTGTTTGGAGGCAAGAGTACCTGGAGGACGCTGGTGTGGTGGAGGAGGGAGGATATTGGCGCCTTGATGCGCGCTACCTGCGAGTGAGAGAGGGTGGGTTAGCGCCAGGGTCGCCAATAGTGCCTCAAAACGCAACTTTTCCTCCTCTCTTCGTGTCTCCTCCCTCTGAAGTTTCATCTCTCTGCGTCTCTCGTCCCGGTCGTCCATCCACCTCAGAACTGTGGCAATGTCCGTCACTGGAGGTGGAGGATGAGAGTCTGCGCCCGGTGGAGGGGAAGGTGGTGGGGAGTCGTGTCTCCCATCTTGACATTGTCCCTTCTTACCGCCCATCTTAGTGTGTGCGTGGACTGCACTGTTTAGTATATAAAGTGGCGCCTCAACAGCTCGAACCACATATATATGACATAAACAGCGCAGAAATAACGCATAGAGTCCACTGTTCTGTCCGTGAGTGAGTGCGTGCGTGCGTGTGTGTGTGTGTGTCTGAGAGAGCATTTCGTGGTGGCCTTAATGCCGGTGGCTAGAGACGTGGCAGGGGGTGAGACCGTCAGTGTCTCCCGGGATGTCACACGAGAAGGGTGTACGCCTGCGTGCTCCGTGGGTACCACAAAAAACAGGCCAATGCTCAACTCTCAGCTCTAGACACACACTAATACACTGACACTAACACTGCCACCGTCACTAAAAAGCACTGTGACGGCCCAACACTGCACATCGCGGCGAAACACAACACAACACACTAAGAGTCGACGCGCACATCACATCGCCGGCTAACTGTCCATCGTTCACACACTTGTAAGTCCACAGATCCTAGTCACTACGCCATGTTGGTTACAAGTGTTCCCTGAAGAATGCAGTGATGGGTAGGGAAACATCGGGTAACACTGAAGTCCGTTTATTAAGGGATAGGAGAAATACAAGTGGTGACTAGCGTGTTCCATGCACGGCTCACACAGTCAGACTGAGACTGCCTTGCCATATGGCAGCCTCGGGGCAATGTTGCCACATAACACGTGCAGTGTTGCTACTCGGCACAGTAGCTTATTTACAAGGTTGCTACTAGGCACAGTAGCTTAGATGCATAACCTACAATCTAAGAAATATTCATGATGAGAAGGACATATGAAGATATATAAACTGTCGTAAGAAAATTTGTCTTTTTGAATGTACACAAATTATCACAAAGCTGAGGAATAAGAATAAGAAGATTTTTTCGTATTTGGTTGAGTTAGTCTATACCCGCGGCCACTTCTGACTGACTGACTGAACGACAATTTCTGTTCACTGAGGGACCTTTTTCTTAATATGACTATTATACACTGCTAGGCATACTTCCAAGCCAGTATTATCTCAGTATTGTATTATATTATTTTTTATGTGTTTCAACAACCTGGATTATTAAGCATAGTTCACTCAGTCTTAGTATGTGCGACAGACAACGCTTATGGAATGAAAAAAAAGACCATTCTTCCTGAAGTAAAGAAATGTTTGGATATTTCACCTCTAATGATATAATAACTTCACCAGCACATGTTAATTTATAACAGGATGTCAGGAGACAGATGGACGAACAGACAGACAGAGACAGACAGACAAATTAAAAAGTGGGAGATGTGTTGTACTGTTTCAGCCAGTGAGACCAAAAGCATGTTGGCGCGGGAGTAGAGGACGTGTGATCTAAGGTGAATTCAGTCCTTAACTAACACTCGCAGCTTACAGTGTTAATTACAGTATTCTTCTAATTCACTGTGACAAGTATATTTCTTCAAATAAATGGAGAAAAGACCATTTTGGGTTTTGCAACTTAACCCATCAACTTTTTTATATAAGCCCAGTTAATATAACTCCAAAGACGCTTATAAGCTGATGCATTCCACTAAAAGAAGGCGGCGGCCCAGCACGAATTTCACGATCTAAAGAACGAATGATGGAAAAATAGAGCATGTGAAAAGCAAAAATTTGCAGATCAACACATGATGCGTGTGTGTGTGTGTGTGAACTCAGGTGGGAGATGACGGAACTGCGACACCTCATGAACGTATTCTCACATAACTCCTGAGAACACATGTGATGGACAAAGACACACACACTCAGTAGAAGCATTATAACAATATTGTCGTAACACTCTTTGCAATACTTTCACTATAAACATAAATAACAAACAAATATCAATAACAACAGCAGGTCTGCCTCATTACCTGGCTGTCAATACATTATAATAACTACACTCTTATTTATTATGCTATGTAATACATGATAAAAACATAACCTAGAAAGATGGGACAGCTTAACAACTACACTGGCTTAATCATTACCCAAAAATACGACCAAATTTACGACTAAAAACATTTTTTTCTGTCATTGCTGAACAGACAGAGAGAGGGCACGTGGGGTCTAGGGTTTCTCCTTTTTGGCTGTTTTCAACATCCCTGGATTCTGGGAGAAGACCAGTCCTTGACCCTGGGTCCCGGGGCTTCATGGTTTACATAAATAATATATATAACCTGTATAGTTTTATTGGAAAAAATACTTTAACAAAGCATGATACTACATAATATTTACACATCTCAGTGTTATAAGTGTATTATTAGAACACCACTATTTATCATAAAATTTAACAGAAAACATTATTATACTTCTTGGACCCTATGTAAGCTAAAGGCACTGTAACTGCATTGGTAAAACAGCCCATTTACTTCGTAATTACTCTAATACATTCAGTAGAATGTTCTTATTTATTTTGGTCATGTCATGGTCACGTTGACTGCTAGTCTGTTTTAACTACTGATTCTTATTATACTCCACGAACGCAAAACATGAGTGGGTTAGCTATTCCTAAGAAGAGACGTGTTTTTCCCCATCGACGTTTATACTCATGATCCCTCCCAGTAAGTCCCGCCTTCGAACACAGTTGTCAATACGTTTTTTCCACTTCTGCTGGCAAGCTCAATCTTGAATTAGTCTGTGTAAATCAACTTTAGTAATTCGCCAGACCTTTGTCAACTGAGGGTCATCCTTGAATGAGTAACAGTTGGTTTGTTTGTAATCTCTGTCATTGCGTGAGTAGCGATCGCTGGCAACTCAAGAGTATATAACCACGGGGGAGCGGGAAGAGAGACGTCCTCCGTCACGTCCTCTCCTGTTTGTCCCCAGGTATGTACTGTAGATGTGTTCCCTAACCATTCAGTTTGATTCAGTCATTGTAGTGAATTATCAGTGTTCATCAGTGTTCATGTTGTAACAGTGGAATTGTCATTCACTCAGTGTAAGAAGTAATGTAAATTAAATGTCGTCTGATGTTGCGAGACGAATTATTTGTTTGTGATTGTCATCATGCGTCCTCCGTCACGTCCTCTCCCGTTTGTCCCCAGATTCCAGGGTGTCCTCCTTTGAACACCCCATCGGCTGCTGAGCCGGTGGGTAACCAGCAGGGATCAATATATGCATTGATGTCGGTGATTCAACATGAATGAGACGGCAGGTCCGCCTCGTGAGCTAGACCCTAGACTCGCCATGTGTCTGGCTACCACCGATCACAGCAACGGTCATGAGCCCCAGTGTCCTACCTTGGGATGCTCCCTGGAAGTTATGGCCCACCGTGTTTGATGTATATGCGTGGGGATAATTAATTGGAAATAATTATCCCATGTTGGGTAGTGGACCCATGTATTTGTTGGTATCAGTATTAACGTGATGTGTGTGAGTGCATCTCCTATGCACTACCAACACTCTGTGAAGTATCTTAAGTAAGGTTGTCTTATAACTGGATGTAATGGAAAGTACCTCGTAATGTGTGAGAAGTAAAGTTGTCCACTTGGGACTATGAATAAAGCCTGGTAACTGTAATGAAATGTACCACTAGAAGATGTGGGTGAAGCAGAAGTACCCACTTGGGGTGGCAGTTAAGTAAAGCCAAGAGTTGTCATGTAACTATGTATTGTGAGTAGGGCCAAGGAACTGGTCCTGCTATGCAATGTAATGTAAGAGTATAATATCTGAGTAAATTGCTGTTGTGTAAAAATAAGAAAATACTGAGTTTGCAGTTGAGTAAGCGAGGAGTTGCACCTTGAAGTTGTATGTTAATAATATCTCTTTTTTCCTTTGATTTCATATTAATAAACCTGTTCTTAGAGTATTTTAGGAGTATTCATTTTCCCCACAATAGTTCACCTTTATTTCCGTCCAAGTGACCCTGATATCAGAATTACAATACCCATGTGCCTTAGACCCTCGACATGCTACCAAAAAGAACTAAGGTTATGCAGTAACCATTGAAGTAAGTAGAAAGAAACAATGAATTAAAGAACTAAGACAAGAGAAGTAAGAGTAAAAGATAAGGCAGAGTATGAGTAGAGAGAAACCGCCGCCGTTATAGTCACGAAATAACATTGTAATTGCAAATACAACACTACTATTAGGCTACTTCACAGAATTATTGAATTAGAATATCTATATGCCAATGATGTTATTGGGTTGTTAATACATTATCACAACATTGTGTTTCTTCCCAAAAATGACTCCAAAAGACACAGTGCTGGACAACAGTGATATTACCATGTTTCAGTTTTAAGTAGGGAAGGCTCCATGTGATACTCTTTAGATGTTCCCAAATACCCAGTTATGGCTGAAGAATAGAACCCCACCCAGCATTACAAGCAATAGCCCTCTACCTTTTCTACAGACGTCAGGTTAGTCAAGTCAAAGGTGCTGACCCAATCCGACTTCGTAAGCTGTACCAATCTGTGCATGCACAGATGAACGTCATTTAATTCACAGAGCTTACATATACTACTACACAAGGTTTTGTGTCAAGGTTTTAATGGGAGAAGGACAGGAATATTTATGGGAGCACAATGAATAAATAATATGAGTTAAAATAAATGTTATAACAATGGAACACAAACATAACAGCAATAGGCTACCTGGCAAACCAACACGGCTGCACCTACACCCCTGGGTGGGTAATGGAACAAACACCCTTGCTATAATTTACGTTTTCACACTAATACTTAAATTAATCCACAGGTCTTAGGCGAGTTACCAAGTGGATATAAACGGACAGACGGACGGCATCATTACTGTATATCCCCAAACTTTCAGTCCAGGAGGAATACCGAGAAAGAAATTTAACACCTGTCAAATTTGTTTTACTTTATTGGGAGCTCCCCCCCCCCAAAAAAAAAATAAAAAAAAAATAATAAAAAAATACAGTAAAACGAATGACTTTCTGTCTTCAGAAAACTTAGAAAACTGGTGGTTCCTGCAAGCTTAGAAAAACGAGGCATCCCTAAAAATTTACATTGAAAAATATTTTGATGTTCTTGAAACAGAAGGAGGTGGTCTAATGTTCCTAAGGTGTGAGGACATTCCTGAGGCATGAGTGTGAGGACGCTCCCACACACCTAAAATGGGAGGAGAGACCCAACTCACCGAAAACATTGGTCTCTGATGCTGAGCTGTAACAGTCAACACTGAAAATTTCAAGATCAAATAGGTCTCTACACAAAAAGACCTCAATCCTAATGGCCCCTGAAGAATTATGGTCCTGGACATTACGGTTAGAGCCCATTAAAATTGCGATTCATTGGAATTAGTATTCACTGGGTTTAGGATCCGTTATTACTAAGCTCCAATCCCAATGATTATGTAAGGTTGTTAGGTTGTTACCAATTAGGGCTGGGACCTGTGTGACGAATCAACAGCTGACAGAGGACATGACACCCCCAAACGATGAAGCAGACTTCCTAATAGCCTATAATGCAGGATCAGGAAACCATGACAGCATGGTGAGGGTCATTTTATCTGTGTAGCAAGAACTTTCCAGGAGAGATACGGATGCCTCTAAAACAGGTGAGCGTGATCTCTGTACCTATACCCACTTGAATGGAAGAGGTGAGGCTCTGACGGGAAGAAAGTGGAAGGGGGAGAACTCCGATACCGGCATAGACAAAGACGGTGTTAGGGAAGGGGAGAGGAGACTTTTATATAGACAGCGACAGTACCACAGGCGACCACAAAGACGGTGTAAGGATAAGGAGTGAGCCCGACATCCGCGTGTACGAGTGGGGGGGCATTACGTTGACTCACTGATAAAAGAGGGACAAGGACGTCCTCAAGGGAGGAGGGAAAAAGAGCAAAATTCCTTTAAAACTGTTGTGGGATGCGAAGGACTCCAGACATAGATGATGAATAAAACGATAATCAATGAATATGATAACTTGGACGTACCTGAAGTATGGCTCCTAATGTCCATCGAAGAGCTGTTTAACTCACACTTACCTGGAAAAGGAAAAGGGAAAATTCAGTTGAGATGACCTGCCGTCCATGACACACATTCACACACACACACTACTTTGCTGTCACTCGGATTCGAGTACAACGATCATCCAGCTATGATACAATGATATGAGTTATTAGGGGTGTCACCTTCATTGGTGAGTTTTGAGGTGAATAAAGAGGCCGATACGGGACCGGCAGAGTTTTTCACAGATGTTGCACATGTGGAGGGCTACATCGAGTGCGGGAGTGGCGGTGGCAGCGTCTTTCCAGCGTTGGCGCTTGTCTGCCTCGGTTTGCAGTCGGGCTAACTCGAAAATATTGACACCTTCTCGTGTAGTGCTCCTCCAAGCATTACGATGTGGAGTAATCATCTTCCTGGTGAGGGGGTCGATTTGGCACTTTTTCAGGTTTATCCTAAGACTATCCTTATACCTGCTAAGTTGCCTGCCGGCGTTACATTTACTATCCATTAGGTGACTGTAAAGTAGCTGCTTTGGCAGTCTACAGTCACCCATGCGGGTAACATGGCCAGTCCATTGTAGTTGTTCATGGATAATGGTTGCCTCGATGCTCCTACAGTTGGTGTAAGCAATAATACTGGCATTTGTTCTCTTGTCTTCTCAGTGAACTCGGAGGATGGAATGTAGATTACGTTGGTGAAAAGTTTCAAGTGCTTTGAGGCGCCTCCTGTATGTGACCCATGTCTCGCTGCCATATAGCAGGGTGGGGAGGACCACTGCTCGATATACGTGTAACTTTGTAGAAAATTTCAGCTCCCGACAGCTGAAGACACGATTTTGGAGTCTGCCAAAGGCTTGAGATGCACATCTGATCCGATGTTGAATCTCTTCATTGATGTCAGCAGTGGATAAACCCCGTTTGGATGGGGAAGAACTCAGACTGGGTGCTATAGTGCAGGACACTGCCGTTCATGCCATCGTTGAGTTGCCTCACAATTGCTATGATTTTTTGGGGCAGCCAAAATGCTGAGTGTCCACCACAGGGCTTCCCTGTTGACCGAGTCGAAGTCCTTGGTTAGGTCGATGAAAGCCATGCACAGGTCACGATGCTGTTCTCTGCACTTTCCTGTAACTGGCGGGCAGCAAAGATCATGTCAGTGGTGCCATGTGATGGTCTGAAACCACATTGTGATTCTGGGAGGAAGATTTCCGCCTCAGGAAGAACTCTGTTTAGTGGGACTCGGGCAATAATCTTGCCAACTGCAGACAGCAGCGAGACCCCACGGTAGTTGCCATAGTCTGACTGGTCTCCCTTGTTCTTAGGAGATTTCCTCCTTTTCCAATATATTCTCCAGGAGAGAGTGGAGACGGCTGGTATGCAGAGGACCACCTGCTTTATACACCTCGGCTGGGATTCCATCTTGTGCTAATCTGGAAGTTTGTGTGTTACACATACTTTATTTTTAAACCAGTCGCTCTTTACATTGTGAAGTTTCCGCTGGGCCACAGCTTTCTTCTTGTGGAAGGTATTAGGTTGGTCCGAGACTGAGGGTTGTTCTGCAAGTCAGTTAAAGCAGTACGTTTATCAGTGATGAGTACATTGATTGCCGGGTCATTTATATAAAACCAATCCTAGAGTATTCTTTCGATCTGGCCGAGGGTCTCTCTGCAGGTTTTTGTCATGACAGTGTTGAGAATATCCCATTCGGTACTGGGAGTTGGGTTGTTCGTTATCTAGTTGTTTATCGGCCCACGTTCGAGCTGCTCACTGAAAGCATTATGCTACCGCTGGATCCTCCTGATGCGTAGTGTTAAACCTCCTTCTAGAGACTTACTGCCTTCGCCGTTTTAGGGCGACGTGAAGTGATAGCTTGGCTCTGACGAGCGGATGATCAGTGTCGCAGTAATCTGAGCCACGTATGGCACGGGTGATGAGGACATCTCGGAGATCTCTTTCTCTGACAATGATGTGGTCAATGAGATGCCAGTATTTGGATCGTGGATGTTGCCACGAACCCTTGAACTTGTCGGCCTGCCTAAATAAGGTATTGGTGATAGTGAGGTTGTGTGCAGCACATTTGCTGAGGAGGAGTAAGCCGTTGGGAATACACTTGCCAACTCCATTTCTCCCTATGGTTCCCTGCCAAATGTCAGCATCTCTGCCAATTCTGGCATTGAAGTCACCAAGGAGCACAACCTTATCTCCTCTGGGGATAGAGGTTAGCACTCTGTCGAGATCGGCATAAAACGCCTCCTTGATGTCATCCTCGGCATCCAGTGTTGGGGCGTATGCACTGATGAAAAAGGCATGGCGAGAGTGATTCAGTGGGACTCAGAGCGTCATGAGGCGCTCGTTGATCCCAATAGGCATTTCAGTTAGCCTGTGTAGGATGCGTTGGCGGATGGCAAAGCCAACTCCATAAATGCGGTTTCTCTCCGCAGCAGGCTTACCCTTCCAGAAGAAGGTATAGCCAGGCCCCAATCTGTGAGTTGACCCATGTCTGGGAGCCGGGACTTAATGGCTGCTGTGTCGATGTTATACTGTACCAAGCCAGCTCTTTTGCCGCAGGGGCAGTTCTTCTTTCAGGACGCTCATTTGTGCCAGTATCCAGAAGGGTCCTGACATTCCATGCAGCTACCATAAGAGGTTGTATAGTTTGTTTATGTTGGGGTCTGTAATTTTGATTGACCGCAAAAGGATGACCTTACTGGGTGCGGTTGCCCAGTCAGGTTGGGTTTTAAGGCAGGCTATGTTTAGGGCACCTTTTCTTGCCCCCTCCCCATGTGGGGTGAGCAGAGTGGCTCCTCGAAAGGGCTGCTCAGTCGCACAACCAGGACCGGATTGCACTGCTGCCTAGATCCCAGTGCATAAACGACCATCTTATCTGTGCCGCCCATGTGCAGAGCTGTGACTAGAGACTTCCGGCAGTCATCTCTGCCTGTCCCCGTCGCCACTCGTCTGTCACCATATGACTTTTGGTGGTTTAGGGGTTTTGATGATGATGAGCTAGATGATGGCTGTGCGCACACACAAACACACGCACACATGCTCGCACACATACAGACACCCCCTTCCCCACATACACACACAGACACTTTATTTCTGCCAAATGGATGACTTAGGGAACTTGTTCAATATTTCAAGAACACAACAGCAGTAGTAGTAGTAGTTACCTTGTGCTGGTGGTCGCGGAAACCCTGGCACTTCCTGGCACCGTCTTGACACTTATAACACTTCATGGCCTTTGACGACACCTTACTATACTTCATTACACATTTTATATCTTGTGTTAGTTTAAGACGCTTTGCAACACTATGACATAAATGATACTTTACAACACTTTGCAATACTGTAAAACATTAATGGCACTTTATTGACACTTTACGACATTTTGAGAGACTTAACATCACTTTATGGCACTTTTCGACACCGTATGACACTATTGTATGTTGCTTGGACACTTTATAACTATTCAAGACTTCGAGAATTTATAACACTTTTTGCCACTTTATGACACTTTGAAACTATATGGCCTTTACCTCACTTTAGAACACTGACACTTTAGGACAGTTCGTGACAGTTTAGGATACTTTAGTCCACTGAAAATTTAGGACACTTTAACACTTTAGGACAATTCATGACACTTTCGCAAACTTTGACACCTTCATGACACACCTCTGACAATTCATAGCAATTTTTCATTGTTTACCATAACTCACGACATGATACGACACTTATTTGACTTAATGGAACTTTATCAAACCTACTGGCACTTAAAAGCACTTTATAAAACTTTTGGATATTGCACGAATCTTTGTGACAACGTGACACTTTACGGCACTGTAACACCTTATACCACTTTACGACACTTAATACCACTCTTATGACACGTATCGGTGTTTTTAGGGTTTACAATTAATCTGTGACACTTATGTCTTCATGACACAAACAATTCACATCACTTATAAAACTTCATAACACAAACACTTCACAACACTTGTAAACACTTTAAGTTACTTACTAACACGTTATTATACATGTGATCACTTCACACTACTTATGAAAATTTAACGATACTTAAAATCACTTTTTGAAACTTATGGCCACTTTGAGACAGTATAACTACTTTACTATAACTACAAACACTTTATTACAGTGACAAACACTTACGATACTTTTCAGTCCTCATCAATTTTAATCTTTTCACCTCACCGGCCATTTGTTTGCCTAAAAGCCTTCGTGTACTGATAACTATTTTACGAACACTTATAAACACTTTGTGACACTTCCAAACACTTAACTTAACTAACGAACATTTTACAATACTTTGCAGTCCTCGTCAATTTCAGTCTCTTCACCTCACCGGCTATTTGTTTGTCTCTAAGCCTTCTTCGTGAACTTCCTTAACGGCACTGAAGCAGAGACAGAACTGCTGATATACTGTACCTTGTCTTGTTGATATTCTCGTAAATCCGAAACCGCGAAACGAGGCAGATTCAAAACTTGAGCGAACCGGCTACTGTATAACGGACTGAGTTTGATCGTGTTTTACTCATTCGTTTCTCCGCACATGTAGCTTTAGAGATCTTTGCCTGTATCTGTAAGACACATGACTATATGCGAATATTTTAGTTCGTATAATGGCTTGGTTTTAGGTGATTGGGTCAGATGTATCGAAAAGATGTTACGAAACCCTCGAAACACTGACGTCATCGATGTCTCAAAGTGTTCTCATTAAACTGGCGACAAAAAGTATCCAAAACTGTTTATATTGTTTAGCTCACTTTGGTTGCTTATTAAAAACAAACAAACAAGCAGGAGACAAACTGAAATTAGATAAATCTTGTCATGTCAACGAAACAAATAACGATATAAAACATTTTAATTTTTTTCTTATTCCAAAAGTCAACGCTTTCGAAAACGTGTGTTGTCTCAGGACGAACAACTCAGACCACTACTAAACCAAAGCTGCCAACAGACTCCACACATCTGTCTGGTATATTGTGTGGTTTAATATTTTAGGCAGACTACAGACAAACCAAAGAAAGTCACCTTAAACTTAATTCATGAAAGGTGTTTAAAGACAAGACCTTAGGCGGTTCTTAGTTAACTTGTGTAATTAATCAAACTATTAACTACTGTATGGGAGTTTGTAGCAGTAGTTTGCCTTGTGATTATCAATAGTATCAAATATTATGGGACCGGGAGGGTAGGGAAAAATTCCTCTCGTGGACAGAGGGGGGGGTGGATTGGCACTAAACTGTCCCTGAATCTCTGTGACATCCCCGACGCCGTGGGGAGTCATCCACCCCTACACATTCACCCTCACTCAGCCGCTCTGTTGTTCTTCATAGATATTGTGCCGATCATATATCCGTTAAATAACGTTGATCTTATCACTTTGTCATATTCTTCACTTTCATGTCAATATATGATTTGTTATTTACTGCAACATATGCGTGGTTTCATAAAGTAATTTGATATACAATATACTAAAATTAACTAAGTTACAGGTTACAAACATAACTTTATGGGTTTGTTACCTTGTGTTGTTTCGGCGCCACACATGGATACGGTCATGGTCTTTTCATCGGTGAATACTACTCTTGCTCAAAATTCCTTCTCCTTATAGACGTACTGTCGAGCTAAGGCGAGTCTCGAGACATGGTGAGCGCCTGTCAACCTCTCATTGGTGGAATATTTGGTGAGCAGTAGCCTGCTTCAAAGCGCCAACATCACGTTATATATTTTATCATGTTAGTAACTAAATCAATTGCATGGATAAAATTAAAGAAACAGAAATAGAAAATATATATTTCTTATTTATCCATGAATTTCGAGGCCGTCAAGCCTGTGTAGCTAAAACTAAAAGGAGAGTGGACTTACATAGGGCGTTCCACTCTTGTACACAAACACACACACACACACTGTTACGCCACACAGTCACAATCACACACACACAGTCCCACGCACACCTACCGGTATACTCATATATATCAAAGCGAACTATAGTTCCAAGGCTGACGTTAACAAAAAAACACTTAAAGAGTTTAATTATAGCTTCCTTAATGATGTTGTTCTCAAGAGTTGACAATTATTTCAGAAGGTGGTGATGTAAGAGTGGTGAGGCGGAGCTTGTGCTGGTTCAGGTATATAAGACTCCTGTTTGATACACTCCCTACCAGTCTCTACCACACCCATAAAGATGATTCCCAAGGTACGACACAGTACTGGAGAATCTCAGCACCTTCATGCCTCTTCCTGACTCTTAACATTGACCTTTATAACAGTACAATAGACGGAATAAAAAACTTTTCACTTCTTGTTCCCCACAAATATATATATATATATATATATATATATATATATATATATATATATATATATATATATATATATATATATATATATATATATATATATATATATATATATATATATATATATATATTTCTTTTTTTTAATATTAATGACTTTTTCTAGTCCAGAGCACAAAAAGAATCAATCATTTCATACCTTTTCGCAAATTTCTTCAGTAAAACAAATGACATAAACAGCTTTTCCTTATTGGTTATACAAACAAACTTTTCTTAATTAAACTTTACGGACTCCTCTTAAGACAAGTCAACATCTTCCCACCTTTTTGTAACTTTCAATGCCCAAAATATAATGATTTACTTTTGAGGACCGCATCAGACGGCGTTTACAAACAAGAACTCATAATCGAACTCTATTAACTTGTCTTGGAACCAAAACAGAAAAGATTGACACCCATCTGTAACTTTCCATACAAACAGCACTCTCTTGATTCAACTCCACTTATACCTACCCTTAGAAAGATAATATTGACAGCTTACTTTTCTTGACTATATATAACTCCCAGTTCGTCTTCTTTTCACCTGTCTAAGAACCTGAGACAATGTTGCTTGATCTCCACGGTGATAGTGTCGAGGAATTATTATTATTATTATTATTATTATTATTATTATTATTATTATTATTATTATACTATTCTAATTTTTATTATTATTATTAAGTTTTATAATTGCTATAAATTTAAGAATCACAACACTCCGTCTACCTCTCTTGTTCGTGTGACAAGCAATATTGTCTCATTACATATTAGTATTACTATATGTTCCCTCCCTCAACAGCTGGTGGTGCTAGCCGGCCTGGTGGCTGCCGCTCTTGCACATCCCAGACACTCACCCTCCTACACCACCCCCGCCCGGAGCTACGCCCCCGTGGTGAGTACCAACACGCTCTCCTGACTGTAGTGTTAAGCTGGATCTACCTGAGCGAGTCATATACTATTATCTACTGATTGTTTCATACATGAGAGGGCAGGAACTACTGGCTGCGGACTGTACACTCATAAATTTAGGCCTCGACCAGTTAGGAGCCAATCCTCAGTGTGTCACGTATCACTGCTTGGTTGAGATAACAGATTTTCCCTTTGTTGTCATGGTATTCAAGATCCAGCTGTGTTTATTTACGATTTTACAACAAGACGGTTTATCTACAATCAGGTCCTCCTGTGGTTGGGAAAGTACAGGGCAGTTTGTGTACATGACCTTCCACAGACCATCACAGCCGCATGCATCGTGAAATTCTTAAAATACCTTCTCTTGGTTTCCAGGGTCCAACTCAGTACGACTTCAACTTCGCCGTGAAGGACGGCCCCTTCGGTAACGACTTCGGACACCAGGAATCCCGTAACGGCTACAACACCCAAGGCTCTTACTATGTGCTGCTTCCCGACGGTCGCCTGCAAAAGGTGGATTACAAAGTCAACGGCGACTCTGGATACGTGGCCGAAGTGGGTTATCAGGGAGAAGCTAAGTATCCCGAATATCATCCTGCTCCTGGCTACAGTCCCGCCCCAAGCTATAAGCCTGGTCCTAATCATAAACCTGGCCCCAGTCATAGGCCTGGTCCCAGCAATACGCCTGGCTCCAGCTATAAGCATGGTCCCAACCATAAACCTGGCTCCAGTCATAGTCCTGGTTCCAGCAATACGCCTGGCTCCAGCTATAAACCTGGTCCCAGCTATGAGCCTGGTCCCAGCTATAAATTTGGGCCCAGCTACAGACCTGGCCTCATCCGTAAGCCTGGTCTCAGCTATAATCCTAGCCCTAGCTATAAGCCTGGTTCTAGCTATAACCCTCGCCCTTACCATAAGCCTGGTCCCAGCTATAAATTTGGGCCCAGCTACAGACCTGGCCTCAGCCGTAAGCCTGGTCTCAGCTACAAGCCCTCACCCAGCTACAGACCAGCCCAAAGCTATAAGCCGACACCCAGCAACAGACACGCCCTAGGCCATAAACCAGCCCCCAGCTATAGGCCTTCTCCCCATTACAAGTCCTCATCTAGTGTCAAGTCTAGCTTCAGCTACAGACCCTCCCCCAGCCATAAGCCCGCAGCAAGCTATGGCTAACATAACCACCTTACAAGAGAGTGAAGCTAAGCTTGCATAGCTAAACAACAATCCTTTATACATTATGAGGGAGGGAGATATTCAGCGACCAGTCTCTCAGGTACTACGTGATAATCTTTAACTGCCTATTGCTCTCCAAATGGACAGAAGACCTATTAGGCCTCAACCTAACCTAACCCAACCTAACCTAACCTAAACTAACCTAACCTAAACATTAAGATTACGATTTTTGAGAACTGCCACTCATGAAGTCTGAGTCTTATTAGGACTGGTGCCCCAATCCAACTGCATAGGTTAGGTCGTTAGTGTATATTAGCCGGAGTAGTTTCACTGGCAGAATGACCTCAGCATTAGATAGTAAGGAATTATTTATCTTTTCTGTGTTAAGAACTTCCCCGTTATAATAAGTTAATAAATCTTAAACGATGAAACCTTGAGTATCAGTAATCACTTCGCATACATACATACATACATACATACATACATACATACATACATACATATATGCATACATACATACATACATACATACATACATACATACATACATACATACATACATACATACATACATACATACATACTATCTCATCATCAACTTCACCATTATTACTATTATTATTATTATTATTATTATTACTATTATTATTACACAATATTTAGGTCAGTGACAAAGTGTAAACACTAATGACCTTTTCTCTTCTCATATTATTATTGGTGCCGTAACGTCGCTCTTAATGGAGTGGGTTTTTTTTCTTTGTAATAATGAATGTCACTATTGGTGTTGTGTCATGGCGCCGTCATCCGCGTGATAAGCATCTTTTATTACGTGTGTCATGTACACTAGTATATTAATGCTACTGTTACTATTACTACAACGACAATAACAACGAGAACAACAAATACCACCACTACTAATACTACTACTTTTTATCTACTACTACTACTGTACTACTACTACTACTACTACAATGGACTCCAGCCTCCCCCAATAACCACACCTTCGCCGCCATTATATTACCTTAAAATTAAATATCCTAATACATAAGTACCTACCCTAGCTGTGTTGAGTTAGTTGAGCCACAGATCTATGCGGCATTCACAGTGACTGTTGCCTCATAGTCTATATTTGCGACTACTATTACTACTACTTCTACTGATAATAATAATTGTCTATTTTATAAACCTTTTCTCACTTTCTACAGAATGGCCGGAATTATAATCACACACACACACACACACACACACCTATAAACCTTTCAACTTACCTATTGATAACACAAAGTAAAACAACAATAACGACAACTCTACTTCATTACAACTAACACCACAAAATTCTCACCAGAAGTAATAACGCTGTGTTGGAACCTCCCGAATCACGGTTGACTTCCATACAATCATTCACCACCACCTACCACCATCCCCACCACTACCCAACCCACCACCACCCCTCACTACCACTAACCAACCCACCAACACCCCTCACCACCACTACCCAACCCACCACCACCCCAACCCACCAACACCCCTCACCACCACTACCCAACCCACCATCACCCCTCATCACCAATCTACTCTCAGATACATCACATTTTCTGAACCTCTCTGCCCGCTGACGCAAGACCTCTACTCTGTCGTGCTTAGGTTAAAACTTGTTTATGTCAGGTAGATTAATTGTGCTTATGTGATGAAAGCATAGTATAATATATATTTGTGTTGGTTTAGTTCAGGTAGTAGTATGGCTATTGGGGGAAGCTGGAGGCCCTTTAAAAAAATAAATAAGAAAAAGTAATAGTAGTAATAGTAGTAGAAGCAGTAGTAATAGTAGTAGTAGTAGTAGTCAGACAGAACGACAGCACACCCAAAGTGATAAACTACAACAACTGATACTGCAATTGCCGGACTGGCTAACAATGTTACCGATAAGGGCAAAGGGTTTCAGTCTTAATAAACAAGAATTCACAGATGCCATTACTCTAAGGTACATATGGCCAGGAGAAGGTTTGCCCTTCCAATGCGAGTGTGGCTCATCCTACGACATTGACCATGCCATGGTGTGCAAGAAGGGGGCTTCATATGCATGAGGCATGACGAAGTTCGGGATCTCACAGCAAATATAATGAAGGAAATCTGCCGCAATGTCACGGTGGAACTGACCCTCCTTCCATTGGTCGGTGAGAACCTCCATCACAGGACTTCCAACACATCTAACGAAGCCCGTGTGGACATCAGCACTCGAGGATTCTGGACGCAGAGACAGCGAGCCTTCTTTGATGTCAGGATTTTCGAACCCATGGCCTCATGTCACCATAACCGGTCTCTTGCGACTGCACACAAGAGGAACGAGAACAACAAGATTAGGGCGTAAGCGAAGAGAATTCAGAATGTGGATCAAGGCAGCTTCACTCGTCCTTGTGCTCACAATCTCTGGCGGGATGGGACCAAGTGCAAGACACTTCTACGCAAGACTGGCCGAGGTGTTATCCGAACAGAAGCAGCAGCCAAGAAGACAAGTTGCAGCCTGAGTGAGATGTTGACTGTCCTTCTCTCTGCTTAGGTCTGCATTGCTTTGACTCAGGAGAAAGAGAGCATCGGCCCCAAAGCAAACAACAGTCGTAGATATTGACTATGAGGCAACAGTCACTAAATGCCGCATAGATCTGCGGCTTAACTAACTCAACACAGATGGGCAGCTACTTTTGTATAAGGATATTTAATTTTAAGGCAATCAAATGACGACGTAGGTGTGGCTGTTGGGGGAGGCTGGAGGATTCAATATTAAAACAAAAATAATAGTAATACATTGGTATTTTCTCTCTATGTCTCCCCCTCTTGTCTTTCTATGCCCTTCCATTCTACCTCTTTAATATTTCACCATCCTCTCTCTCTCTCTCTCTCTCTCTCTCTCTCTCTCTCTCTCTCTCTCTCTCTCTCTCTCTCTCAGCGTAAACAATAATATAATACTGTTCCTCATATTTTTTAGTGTATGAGAATTGTCATTACATATTGCAACCTGGAATTATTGTGCTGACTATAACCATTTAACACTTCGTTGCTTTCATGGATGAGTGCGCGAATGACAGGAGGAGAGAGAGAGAGAGAGAGAGAGAGAGAGAGAGAGAAAGAGAGAGAGAGAGAGAGAGAGAGAGAGTAAAATGAATCAAATGTAAAAGAGGAAAAATAGAAGGAGATAAATATAGATAGATAGATAGATACAGGCAGACAGACAGACAGACAGACTCTCATACTCCTGTACTCTACTTCTGAATAAGAACCTCAAAGTCACTTCATGTCCAGTAACCTGAACTAATCTTACTCACCTACCTTGAAAATTTCCCACACAGGTATTTAGTACAGTTTTTTATTTACTAATATAGTGCAGTGCTTCAAGAGGTGAGGTCTGTAAGCACGTTCAGTCTTTTTTTACGCTTGACGAAAATTTTTAAAAGTAATAACATATTTTTCTTTTTCTTTCTCTATTCGTAACCTAAACTTTTTTTTTTATACTCTTATGTCAGTTTTGTTCACACCGCGATCTTTATTTTTACAATCTTCAGTTATTTATTTTTTTCGTATGTTGATAAAGAAGATATACTTTAATCACTCACTATTTAAAGATAACTGTCATATTTTTTTTTATAAGTGTGAGATTATTGTCACAGAGAGACGGTAGGTTGGCCATATATAATGCCAGAAATCTTATAATAATGGTGATGGATTTGAGAATTATTGTCCATCATGTGACAGATTTTAAGACATTTATTCAAAGCGTATTTATTAGGGTGTAACAGCAGGCTACATAGCCATGGTCTTTAGAAATTAATTTTCAGGTTTTCTCTGTTTGGTGAGAGAGAGAAGACCTGTTGTCACTACCTTGTTGGCGTTGTCTTCATTGTCTGGTTAAGTTTTTGTGTACAGTTCAATAACCTCAGACAGACGTGTTTACATCAGCTGATCATGTTCTTGTGGTGCCCGACACTCAAGGTGGGGTGAAGGAGGAAGGTCATAGTAAAGTATCTGTTTTATCTTGTGATGTTCTTTTATTAATAGCTGCTATAAATGATGCCTAATGCTTTTATTAGCGGTAAGTTAATTTCTACCTAAAACCTATTCATATCCATTAACGACATTAGCCATAGCTAGGTGCTGGCGTGTAGGAGGGTGTCGGGGCGGGCCGGTAGGAAGGTGCTGGGGCAGGATGGTAGGCGGGGTATTTGGCCTCACCCTCGTAGGTCACCTCAGCCACGTAACCAGAGTCACCATCAACGTAATAAGTCACCTTCTGTAGGCGACCGTCGGGCAGCAGCACGGAGTAGGAACCCTGGGTGTTGTAGCCGTCACGAGCTTCCTGGTGACCGAAGTCATTACCGACGTTGTCCCTCACGACGTAGTTGAAGTCGTACTGAGCAGGACCCTGAAGAGCGACACACGATGATAAATCCTTAACATGGTGTCTTGTCTTAACATCCATATTGGTAAAATCTTAAACATTCAATTTCCAAGAGACAATTAATGTGTATACAAACTAACCACAGGTGCTGGAGCTGGGCGGCTGTAGCTAGGGCCATGGGCGAGGGCTGGGACGGGGGCTGGGTGACTATAGGCCTGGGGTTGAGGTCTAGCGAGGGTAGAGGCCACAAGGGCAGCCAGGAGGAAGATCTGTCATGGCAAAGTTCACGATAGGGATCAGTGTTAGTGTTCTTCTTACATGCGTATTCATAACAGACAAACTTTATGTTTTAATATTTATTCATATATTCATATTGAACACCATATCGCTTATTGACTCACTTATCACGTCAGGTATTTCTAACATGTAATTATAACTAATAAAATACAGACAAATTTAATTCCTTGGCTCTGCGTATTTTTATCATATTTACGTAGTACTGTATTCACGGTAGAAAAATATGAATACTGATTTCAGCATTAAGTTCCCCACCACAATGTAAATTTTACTCAGTAAGTTGTGTTGAAAATATCCTGTAATTGGTATCTACCGGACAACCAACACCTAATACCATGGCGCTCGCTTACTAACACTTGGAACTGGTGATACGAGTCTAAACGAATATGATTATTTCCAAGTAAACGTTGTCTCGCATCTCAGAAAGCAAATCTAAGTCTAATACTTCCACTGCAGGGAACACAACACTGTGATATAATAGACACACTTCAGTTAGCTCCCGGAGTCCAGATTATCAGCCTTCTGTTATTTTGTAGCTTAATTTACTCAGTTTAATACTTCTAATATATCCAATACAAAATAAAACATAAAGAATGAATCAGTAAGAGTCTATTATCATTTAATAATAAAAATATGCCACCTGAATACGTTTTAACACCTCAAGCTAGGAGGAAAACCTTAGCAAGAGAAAGAACTATGAGGAACCTATGTCTACTCAGTTACCAAACAGCAGACAGCTCACAGTACCTTGGGAGCCATGTTAGTGTTGCAGGTCGCTGTAGTGATTGATGGTAGAGGTAAGGCACACTGCCCTTATATACTGTAAACCAACTAGGCCACAGTTGTTTCGTCACTTAAATCGAATTGTAAAGGGAGTTGAGTGGTGGTAAGTCTGTGTGAATGTGTGGGGACCTAACTGACCACACCTAAGCTCTGGGAATTACAACCTCTTGGTAAGAACAATAAATATAATGATAGAAATACTACTACTACTACTACAACTACTAATACTACTACTAATATTTTTTTTTAAACGTGGCCTCCAGCCTCCCCCACTAGCCACACCTTCGCCGCCATTTTATTACCTTAAAATTAAATATCCTAATACATAAGTAGCTACCCTAGCTGTGTTGAGTTAGTTGAGCCCGTGGGGGTAAAATAAGGGTGGAGGCGGCATCCGCTCAGAAAAGTGAGGCACTCTGAGCTGCCAGTGGCCATATTGTGGTTGGCAAAAGAGTCTAGGTCACGGCTGTGTTAATGAACTTTCTCACTTGTTTACACATAAGCAAATGTATTTATGAATGAACAGTAGGACAATAATTCATGTAGACTAGCACTACGCACGTCGTTGATTGGTGAGGTGTGGATGCGGGCAGCGGGCTCTTCTCCAACCACAGTATGGCGGCAGCGTGGCTGGCTGGCTTCACCCCCGACAACTTCATTCCCTTATTCTACCTCCATGATTGAACCGCAAATCTATGCGGCATTCAGTGACTGTTGCCTCATAGTCAATACCTGTGACTACCACTACTACTACTACTACTACTACTACTTTTTACAGCAACTAATGATAATAACAATAACATTAACAACAACAAAAACAACAACAAAAACAACAACAATAATAATAATAATAATAATAATAACAATAATAATAATAATAATACTAATAATAACAATAACAATATGACAACAGTAAAAATAACTGATGTCATTTCTTCGCTCCTTCAGATAACTGCACAGTATAACACAGTGTGGCTGGAATCAAGAGTACACACACACACACACACACACACACACACACACACACACACACACACACACACACACACACACACACAATTCTCCCTTCACCTCTTCTCTTTCACTTAATCCTACAGTTGTAACATATTTGTTTTGTTATGGTACACAACTTTCCACAACAAGGCCCCGAATCTACTTGGCTTACCTGCCCCTGTTGCCTCATATGGGTTACAGCATCACACACGTCCTTCGCGAAATATTTCCTCCACATTGTTGTTTCCTGGATTTTTAGTGTATTCTTTCATGTCTTCCTTCCACCTCCTTCACGCCTTCCTTCCATCTCCTTCACGCCTTCCTTCCATCTCCTTCACGCCTTCCTTCCATCTCCTTCATGCCTTCCTTCCATCTCCTTCATGTCTGCCTTCAATCTCCTTCACACCTTCCTTCCAACTACTTCATGTCTTCCTTCCATCTCCTTCGCGCCTTCCTTCCATCTCCTTCACGCCTTCCTTCCATCTCCTTCATGCCTTCCTTCCATCTCCTTCATGCATCCTTCCTTCCATCTCCTTCACCTTCCTTCCATCCTTCATGTCTTCCTTCCATCTCCTTCACGCCTTCCTTCAATCTCCTTCATGCCTTCCTTCCATCTCCTTCATGCCTTCCTTCCATCTCCTTCATGCCTTCCTTCCATCTCCTTCACACCTTCCTTCCAACTACTTCATGTCTTCCTTCCATCTCCTTCACGCCTTCCTTCCATCTCCTTCATGCCTTCCTTCCATCTCCTTCATGCCTTCCTTCCATCTCCTTCATGCCTTCCTTCCATCTCCTTCACACCTTCCTTCCAACTACTTCATGTCTTCCTTCCATCTTCACGCCTTCCTTCATGCCTTCCTTCCATCTCCTTCATGCCTTCCCCATCTCCTTCACGCCTTCCTTCCATCTCCTTCATGCCTTCCTTCCATCTCCTTCATCTCCTTCACCTTCCTTCCATCTCCTTCACGCCTTCCTTCCATCTCCTTCATGCCTTTCCTTCCATCTCCTTCACGTCTTCCTTCCATCTCCTTCACGCCTTCCTTCCATCTCCTTCACGCCTTCCTTCCATCTCCTTCATGCCTTCCTTCCATCTCCTTCATGCCTTCCTTCCATCTCCTTCACACCTTCCTTCCAACTACTTCATATCTTCCTTCTATCTCCTTCATGTCTGCCTCCAATCTCCTTCATGCTTTCCTTCCATTTCCTTCATGCCTTCCTTCCATCCTACCTTCCTTCCATCTTCTTCATTCCTTTCTTCCATCTTCATCATTCCTTCCTTCCATCTCCTTGAGCTTTCATTCTTTTTATCAATATTTTACGTCCATATGTTGCACCTGCCCAACTCTTCAATCAATTTCACCTGTCCTCATCATTGTCTTATTCTTTATTTACCCAGCGTATTTCTCTCACATACGTCATATCTATCTCTTCTAATACTCTCCTCCTCCTCCTCCTCCTCCTCCTCTTTCTTGCAAGTCGGGTCCATCCTCCATACTAATGCCATAATGTGGGGTCAATAATATCTTGCAACAACGTTATTTTCATCTCCCCTTGACACGTTTTGCTCCACTTATCTCTCTCTCTCTCTCTCTCTCTCTATATATATATATATATATATATATATATATATATATATATATATATATATATATATATATATATATATATATATATTTCATGTAAATCCACAATGAAAACGTGGATAAGATAAATCTTGATAAAATCACACGGGAAAATGGTTGCCTCTGAAGATGTCTTGAATAAAGACGAAAGCTAAGGTACTCCGTTGTTTCCATTTTCCCGTGTGATTTTTATATATATATATATATATATATATATATATATATATATATATATATATATATATATATATATATATATATATATATGCAAGTAAATCACTGTAGGTGCATCTAGGTATATGCTGATTTCCCAAGCGCTTTAGTGTAATTCACATTTCAGGGGTGAGTACAGACTAGTCTGTACTCACCCCTGAAGATGTGAATTACACGAAAGCGCTTGGGAACTTCGTGTTTTCTTCTTTCCTTGTGGTTATCAGCATATATATATATATATATATATATATATATATATATATATATATATATATATATATATATATATATATATATATATATATATATATATATATATATATATATATATATATATACTGTATATGTCAATCTATCCGCAGAAAATTACATCATTTAAAAAAAATCACCAAGATTAGTGAAATTACTGAACACGAAACGTGACTTGAGGCGAAACGATGAAACAGCAAACAGGATCGGCTTTACAGAAAACGGGTAGCGAGTTGAGAAACAGAGAGCATGGGAGGATGACGATATTTCATATACTGTACTGTTATAGACTAGTGAGTGACTGCTTTGATAAAGCTTATTAGGAAGAGATAGAAAGGGTTTTTGGCCGTCAGAAAGTGGAAATGAGGACCACCTGATTATATATGTCACCACAGCTTATTTGATCTGATGTTTGAACACCATATTGTTTCCTGGGGGTTTATGTTAAATTATGTTTTTTAGGTTTGATCACAGTGTGTTAGGCATTAATGAAAGAGATATCAGAATTTTAAATAATATTTACTGGCAGCAGGAAGCTGCATAGTTAGTAAATAATGAACTTACAATCGGTTCACAGTAAGACAGAGAGCAAGGTAAGGCTGTGTTGTATCTCCATTGTATAATATATATTCAGAGTTCTTAATGAGAGAAGTTATAAGTGATAATGAAGGACTAAAAGATAATGGTAAAGTAATATTCAAATATTATACGCTATGCAGATGGTACTGTTCTTATCACGGATACTGAAGATGCCTTACAAAAACTCGTTAACAAATTAGTGGAAAAAGTTGAAACATATGGTTTAAGGTTAATGCTGTAGAGACGAAAGTAATTTGGAAATTAATTCCAAAATAAAAATTATGATTGGCAACAGGGAACTTAAACAAGTGGAAAATTTTGTGTATTTAGGAAGTAACATTAGCTGTGATGGTAGACGTGTGGAAGAAATCAGAACAAGAATAGGTCAAGCAAAAACAGCATTAAATAATCTAAAAATCTTAATGAAAAGGGACAATAACTTCAATTTGTGAAAAAAATTCTGTTGAAAGGGTTAATATGGCAAGGACTGATATATGAGTAGGAAGTGTGGAAACTTTCAGTAGACACCAGAGAGTTGAAGACCTTTGGACTGTAGTGTTATGGGCGAATGTTAAGAAGATACACCGAAAGGCAAACAAATGAAGAAGTAGTAAGGTTAGCAAAAACTGCAAGAGAAATATGAACATGAAAAATGAGATACTTTGATCATATAATTAGGAATGAGGGGATAATAAGCGAAATATTAATGGACAAAGTTGAGGGTAGGAAGGCCAGGGGAAGGCAGAGACTGGGGTAGATACAAAACCTTAGAGGATTGGTAAAAACAGCCCGAGAACGTTTAGAGTGGAGGACTGTGGTGGCCAACCCTCAGATATGAGAACGGTACTCTGATGTTAGGTTAGGATTGACTTAGATTAGCGTTAGATTAGGTTACTTGAGCATTAGGTTAGCGTTAGGTTAAGTTAGGTGAGATGAGATTGGGTTAGGTTAGCTTTGGCATAAGAGTGGTGAACCTGAATAAATAAGCTGGGAGGCTAATCATCTGGGGATTGTAAAATAATCAAAGGAATCATGAATGATAAACTATTCTAACATCCATAAGATAAATGTGTAATCAATGTACATATTACTGTTACACATACTGTAGACTCTCACAAACTGACGTAAGTACAGTCGGGGTCAAAAGTCTTGATCACTTAGCAATATCTGGCATCTACTTCTGAGTTATATGATTGGGATATACTAATAACACTACTTGTCATCACATATTATGAATGAACCACAAAATGGGATAAAACTCTCCTAATACCTAAGATCTTCAGGTACTTACATGCCAGATACTGTCAAGTGTTCAAGACTTTTGACCCCGACTGTACATACGTATAAACAACTAAAAATCCTGGTAATTATATTAATAATCCTTCTTTAGCACTGTAAACAAATTATTTAATTACCAATCCATAAAATTTATATAAATAAGACAATCTAATAAGCAAATTATATTGATTAGAATGAAAATGATGGCTGCGCCAGCATGATATTTTTCAGGGCTTTGTTTGGTCAAGGAATTAACCAATCAGATGCCGTCGTGTCGCTGTTACTGTAACCTAAATCTCACTTGCTTAGAATAAGTTAGATTAGGTTAGGTTAGATTAAGTTAGGTTAGGTTTAAGTTAAAGGAGGTGTTTGATCAGGTGTAATGAACAAGGGTTGCTACTCATCAAATTATCCAATCCGTTTAACAGAGTATTTTAAATGGCCAGTAGTAACCTTATCTTAATGAATAAGTAATCCAGGAAATAATAATATTAATAACAATAATAATAATAATTATAATAGTAACAATAATAATAATAATAATAATAATAATAATAATAATAATAATAATAATAATAATAATAATAATAATAATAATAATAATAATAATAATAATAATAACAATATTAATAATATTAATAATAACTACGACAAAAAGCACACTAACAACACCACAAAATAAAGGGAATGAGAAAGAGGAGAAAACAAACAGACAGACATGATAATTTTCTTCACGGCTGAAGGAATGACAACACTTGTGCTGGGGCTAAACAGAACAGACAAACACACCCTCAGAGGAAAACGATGACAGAAGTGTGTTTACGAGTGATACTTGAACAACCAGACGAAATACACGTTACCATCGAGGACAAGGTTGAAGTAGATGTGTGTGTGTGAAGGTATGTGGGAGGGAGGGAAAGAGGGAGAGAGATTCAGAGAGAGAGAGAGAGAGAGAGAGAGAGAGAGAGAGAGAGAGAGAGGGGTAGTAAGGACTGGAAAAGGATAGGTAAGGAGAGAGGCGAAGGACTCGGTGATGGAAGAACCAAAATGAGAGGGAGGGAGAGGTGAAGAGGATGACAGAGGTATAGTAACGGAAGAGAGAGAGAGAGAGAGAGAGAGAGAGAGAGAGAGAGAGAGAGAGAGAGAGAGAGAGAGAGAGAGAGACCGTGTTACAAAGTGGGAACATGAACACAGAATGACGTAGGCACTAACTGGATGAAGGTCGTATTCTTGATGCGGTTTGTTAAATTTGGAAACTAAAAACCGCAAATTAATCCTAGTGACGACTCATGCTAGTCACTATAAACAGTATATAACACCACATAATAACATACATATAACCACATAATGACATATATGAAGACACAGAACAACAGTATATATATATAGTAAATATTGAGGGAAATTGTTTCATGTAAACTTAATAATTCACGCTCAGGAATAGTGAGAAAACTTATGTTATTTTAGTAAATTGATTAAGTACTCGTGAATCCTTGAGAAAATCTGACACTTTTGATTAATAAAACACCAGCAGTTGTTATTATTATTATTATTATTATTATTATTATTATTATTATTATTATTATTATTATTATTATTATTATTATTATTATTATTATTATTATTATTATTATTATTATTATTATATGGAATACAGAGTAGTATACCCTTGTCTTTATTGTTTTTAATTACATCGCACGTCCAAGGTCGTCATCTGTAAAAAAAGTTATGATATCGTTGGACTCAGTTCTGGTTATAAACATCTAATAATGTTTTAGATTACTGTGTGGTACAGGAAGGAGAACATTTGTGGTTTAAAGATCATGATTAACTTATTGGATAACACCAAATATGCTCTGTCAGCTTAACTTTTACCAAGACCAGATAATTATAGCTGAGGTGCACACGTGACAAGAATCGAGATGAGGTGGGGAGGGGGGTGGGGGGGGGATACACATTCCTGTACGTACATTCATGCATATCGACGTACTTTATAAATACATATACACACATACAGTCCATGAATACTCGACATACATATGCACGAGGATAAACATTCATATTCACGTATACATAGACAGAGTCATCCATATAACATACACATATATACACTATGTATACAACAAATACACATGTTCACATCTATGAGCTAGCAAACGCACTCACCCATGTAAAACACACACACACACACACACACACACACACACACACACACACTCGCACGCACGCACATAACTAGAACAATAATAACATGAACGGTCAGGTAAATGCCATCATTATTTTAAGAAACAAACATTTTAGTTTATAAGTTCACAGTATTAAGTAACCATGACATTTCAGGTAATAATGATATTTTAGGTCACATGGAAGTGTTAGGTAATGAGGATATTTTAGATAACATGGAACATATTAGGTAACGGACATATTAGGTAGAAATGAAATCTTAGGCAACAAATATTTTAGGTAGCAAGGACATTTTTTTTTTAGATATTTTAATTAATAAGGATTGTAGAGTATTGCAAAAGTCAGTGTTGATACAGTATAAAAAATACGTACTAATATGTTGCTTACACTGACTGCTAAAACACAGTCCTAAATTACCTTGGAGAGGATATGTGTAAATATTATTTTATATACTGTATGCGCATTCTCTCTCTCTTTCTCCCCGTTTCCCTTTCTCTCACTCTTTCTTTCATTCTCTAAGAATTTTTGCTCTATTTTTCTTTCTCTCTTTCTTTATGTACTTCTATCTTTATGTTTCTTCTCTCAGTTTTCTCTCTTTCTCTTCTTCTACATTTCTCTCAGTTTTCTCTCTTTCTCTTCTTCTACATTTCTCTCTCTTTATGTCTCTGTCTCCCTGTTTTTTTTTACATTCTTACTGTATGAACGTGGTAACAGATATACAGAGGGCATAGCCAAAGAATAATCATCACATCCTTCCACTGTGATTGTGACTGATGAGCGTTTACGGGGAGCAAGAGGACGAGATGAACCATACAAAACTGTTCTAGTCTTCGTCTTCTCCTTAAACGAGACTCGGGAGAATCTGATTGGGATTATTAACATCTTGTGACATCTGCTATAAGTGTTTCTGAATATTCAAAGTATTATATTTTTTTATATTAGACATAAAGACCTCGGATAAGCAAAAATTTTAGGCCTATGTACACACTTAAAATAAAGAAAAAATCGTTTTCAATCATTATTTCTTTTTTATTGTATCATTTTTACTATAGCCTGCGTCCAAAGAAGTAAAAACTCGACTTCTTTCTTGTAATTCGGAATTTATTTACCGTTCGTGAGAGAGGAAACGATAAATCCGAGAGAAAATAATCCACAGGTCATCCGGATGTGTTGCTGAGTGTCGCGGCAACACAACGTGACTGACCCCATGACCCCGAGGCCTGAGTATTGAGGTGACTGTCTTCTTTATGTGCACCTTGCACAGGATGTAGGGGGTGCCCAATAAACTAGCCCCCTCGGGAGCAATCTAAATCTATGTGAATCGTGATGTATAGAAGATTAGGAGAACGGCAAGAAGGAGAGCACGAAAAGGAGAAGGCGTAAGAAGAAGAAGAATAGGAGGGGAAGGGTTATGAAGGTAGGGATAATGGAAGAAATTTAACGAAGAACAGGAAGACGAGATGGAAATGGAAAAAACAGGACAGAAGTCGTTGAAATAGTAGTAGTAATAGTAGTATTAGTAGTAGTAGTAAAAATGTAATTATTATTATTATTATTATTACAGGGTATTAATAAAAGTAATAGTAGTAGTAGTAGTAGTATTAGTGTTAATAGAAATATTATTATTATTATTATTATTACTAATATTATTATTATTAGTAGTAGTAGTAGTCGTAGTATAGTAGTAATTGCAGTATTGACCGTGGCGGGCGTGTGGGGGGAAGCTTCGGGTTTTTCCTAAAAAATCAGGATCTTAATCGGGACAGCCAACCTGAATCACTGTGAATGTGTGGTGCGTGAAATGATCATTGTATCATCCACTTGTGAACCTCCTGAGTGGATATTGGTGATGATTATTGGAGAACCCATCATCGACTTTACCAAAGCCTTCGACAGAGTCCCTCACGAAAGACTAATTAGAAAGGTAGAAGCACATGGCATCAAAGATAATATCCTTAAATGGATTAGGGCGTGGTTACAGGACAGGAAACAGCGAGTGAGCAATTAACGGCACTAAATCCCATTGGAGCAACGTCACTAGTGGAGTTCCCCAAGGCTCAGTACTTGGACCATTATTATTTATTATATACATAAACGCCATAGATATCGGCATAGACAGCAACATAAGAAAATTTGCTGATGACACTAAAATAGGACGTGTTATTAAATCTGACGAGGACTCCGCAAAACTACAGGAAGATCTAAACAAATTTTTCGAATGGTCTGAAAAATGGCAGATGAAATTCAACGTGGACAAATGTAAAGTACTGAGTACAGGAGATGTAAACAGGGAAACCAGTTACCAGATGAACAACGATGCCATTGAGAAATCCGACTGCGAGAGAGAGATTTAGGAGTAATGATAAGTAGGAACCTTAAGCCAAGTAAACAATGTGTTTTTGCTCGTAACAAGGCTAATAAAGTACTTGGGTTCATACAAAGGAGTGTTAGTTACATGACTAGCGAGGTCATCTTACGATTATATCTTGCGCTTGTGAGATCTTACCTCGATTACGCAGTTCAGTTCTGGTCACCGTATTACAGAATGGATATAGAATCCTTGGAAAGAATTCAGAGGAGAATGACAAGACTAATCCCGGGCATTAGGAAACTTGAGTATAGAGACAGGTTAAAGCATCTTAATTTGCACTCCCTCGAGAGACGTAGAGCGAGGGGCGACCTGATAGAGGTGTATAAATGGAAGCCAGGGCTAAACAAAGGGGACATTACAAAGGTACTCAAACTATCCAACCAGGAGCGAACTCGTAACAATGGTTTTAAATTAGACAAATTTAGAGTTAGGGGCGAAATAAGTAAACACTGGTTTGGAAACAGAGTAGTGGATGAATGGAACAAGTTACCAAATATCATCATTAACTCGAATACGCTGGATAGCTTCAAACATAGGTTGGATGCTTATATGAGCAATAGGGGTTGGGTGCAAACGGGACTGCCCAGTATGTGCCAACAAGCCCGCTGCAGTTTCCTCCATTCTTATATTCTTATGTCTAGCAGGTGGCTTGTAATTCAAGCCGGTCAAGTGTGTTAACCGCCACGCAACGCCCCGCCCCGCCCCGCCCCGCCTCGCCCCGCTCTGCCCCGCCCTGCTCGTCGGCCACCCACCCCTCCCGGCCGAAACCGCAACAATCCACCTTCTCCACTCCTCTCCCTTCCCCGCTTAATTAACACCATGACAGGCAACTGTGAGTGTATCTGCATGCCCGAACCAGAAATGCACAAACTATATTTGTGTGAGAAGGAACCGACGTTGTGTGGGTTGTAGGAAAGGGACAAGCCGTCAAAATCCATTGAGCAGGGATCCGTCACCTGAGGACGACATCCTTGACGATAGCAATGACCCCACTCAGTCGGAAAATATTGCACATGAGGTGATTGACACACAGTCAACACATTGGAAAGGCTTGTCGGGGAAGAGGCAGAGATCTAGGTCAAAGAAGCCTATTCATGAGTTGTCAGGTGGTCCTCAACTAACCCTTTTGAACCACCTAAATGTAGGGCCACCAAAAAAAATGATCCGGGAGATGACTCACCTCATACATAATAATAGTAACGACAGCTCCCTGGCCCCAATAGCTCTGCTTATCGTGGCAATAATACCTCATCTGTTCTGTTGGAGAACACACGCAAGGAGTAAGTGCGAGAAAAATGAGGCAGCAATAAAGAAAAGACACAATGTGGTAGAACGGGGCTGTTGATGATCTCCTATGCTCGGCAAGAACACTGCAGGAGATATACAGAAAACGGAAAGCAAGTCACTGAGGATGCTACCAGAAAGTTTGTTAACAAGATGCGAGTAGGAAAAGTGTCTTCGACGGTAAGATCTCTCACAGAGGAATCTTCTCGTGGTTTCCTGTCAATAAACAGAGAGACCTTACAGCAACTGAAGGATAAATACTCCCCTGCAAGTGTAGAGGGAGGCATCAGGCTGATGACCTTACAGGATCAGGAAAAGTGGAGGTCATGAAAAAGTGGTGGGACCTGGTAACATCACATGGTCCATAAATAGGGTACCACCCAAATGCCAGCAAGTACTTCCTCATTATGAAGCCAGAATACCATGACCGGGTTATAGAGGTGATCAACGGAAGTGAGGTAGAAATTACAAAAGAGGAATGATTTCAAGACCGAGTACGCAACGGGAAAGGTAAATCAGTGGGTGAAGGAAATCCAAGTTCTATCGTATATTGCTAAAACTGAGGCACATGCGGTGTTTGCGGCACTCACCCATGGAGTCCAGCATCGCTGGAATTACCAGATGCGCACTATCCCCTTTATTGGTCCTCTCCTCCACCCTCTGGAAGACGCCATCAGGGTCGCTTTTATTCCGAAACTAGAAAAAGGCTAGCAGAAAGAGCACACTTTCCACTACCACCGAGACTGGGAAAAATGGGAATGACTAATTCAGAGGAGCTTGCTGCCACTGAACATTAGAACTCTGTCAAGCTCACGGCAGCCCTCACTGAGCACATAGTACATCAGAATGCAGCAAATGACGTGGATACCAACGAATTAAATAAGATTCGACTTCCCAATACGAGAGAATGGTAGCACACCCAAAGTCATAAACTTCAACAAATGATGCAGCAATTGTCAGAGAACTTAGAAAAAAGTATATAGCGCAGGAAGTGGGCGTCTCGAACTGGCTAACAACGTTACCGATAAGGATGAAAGGCTTCAGCTTTAACAAACAAGAATTTGCAGAGGCCATTGCTCTATTACTTTAAGGTATGGTTGGCAAGTAGAAGGTTTGCCCATCCATTGCGTGTGTGGTTCAATTTCCGACATGAACCATGCCACGGTGTGCAAAAAGCAGGGCTTCGTATGCATGAGGCATGGCGAAATAAGGGATTTCACATGGAATATGCTGAAGGAAATCTGCCACGACGTCACGGTAGAACCTCTCTTCTTCCATTGGACAGTGAGAATCGCCATCACAGAATTTCAACATATTCAAAAAAGCCCGTGTGGACGTCAGTGCTCGAGGATTCTGGACGCGGGGACAGTGAGCCTTCTTTGACATCAGGATATTCGACCCCTAGGCTGCACGTCACCGTAACCTATCTTTCGAAGCTGAACACGGGAGGGACGGGAACGACAAGAATAGGACGTAGCTGGAGAAATCAGCATGTGGATCAAGGCAGTTTCCCTCCTCTGGTGTTCACTACCTACTGTATGGAGGGATGGAACCAAGTGAAAGATGCTTTTACCCAAGACTGGCCGAGGTGTTATCTGAATAGAAGCAGCATCCAGTAGCTGCGTTGCAACCTAGTTGAGATGTCGCCTGTTCTTCTGTGCTTAGGTCTGTATTGCTTGCCTCAGGGGAACGAGATCTTCGGCTCCAAAGTCAACAACAGTCGCAGACATGGACTATAAGCCAACAATCACTGAATGTCGCATAGATCTGCAGCTTAACTAACTCAACTAGGGTAGCTACTTTTGTATCAAGATTATAAAGTAACAAAATGTGTGGAGAAGGTATGTCTATGAGGAGAGGTTGGAGACCATATAAAAAAAAATGGTAGTAGGAGTAAGAGAAAGAACAGGAAAAATTGTATGAAGGAAGAAGAAGCGGTAGAAAAGGGAAGAAAACAAAAAACAATAACCAGTCAGTGAACAGCAGGCGCCAAAATAAACACTGAGCATTAACAGAGAAATTTCCTCCTGCGGGGTTACCTGATATACATTTCCCTCAGCTAATAGTATTTACAAACACGCCCCATGAAGTGGTCAGCAGCGTGCGAAAGTGTCGATAATTATGGTCTAGTTCTGGTTATGGTCTAGCCTCGACCTCACCTGACCAACCAATCAATGTTCACGTCATCATCACAGCTTCATACCGACATAATTGTGGACAGGAAACGTGGTAACTGGGTGAAGTTTCTCCTGCCTGTCTGCCTGTCTGTCTGTCTGTCTGTCTGTCTGTCTGTCTGAATATTATAATTGATTGTCTATGTCTACTCTTATATTTATATTTCGTTAGGTTGTCATTTAAAATGAAATATAATTTAGAGTGAAATAGAGTGATAATGGATGACATACAATAATATAAAATGTCAGAGAATAACAAGTGACAACATAGAAAGATAAAGAATGACTAGAAATAATATAGTGACAAAGAAAAAGAGACAAAAAAGAATAAAGATTAACTTGAAGCATAATAGTGACAAAGAAATTAAGAGAGAGAGAGAGAGGGAGAGAGAGAGAGACATAGAAGGATTATAGAATGACTAACAATAATACAAGGAGTTATACAAAGTGTGTCGAAGAATGATACACTTTCCAATCGTCTCCTCCGCCCACCCCCCCACCAGCCATCACCACTGGAGAAAAACAGCTGCATTAGGGTGGCCGGCGAAGGTTATATTACCTCACCACCGCCGTCACTTATTTAGCGGTGATGGCATTCGGTTCTCACGACTGACAGAGATGGAAATATTGATTATTTTTAACGATAGATTCTCATTGTTTTTTACATTGATTATTTTCTCTTAGCAAATGGAAAAAAAAATACAAGGTGATGTTAAACCTGGTATTCTCAAAGATTTGTAATGATTAGATTTCAGATTGTCAGGAACACGTACGATTGTTTTTTGTTTGTTTTTCTCGTAAATGGAGGAAAGAAAAACTTGAAACAGGAGAGAGAGAGAGAGAGAGAGAGAGAGAGAGAGAGAGAGAGAGAGAGAGAGAGAGAGAGAGAGAGAGAGGATGGATATATGATAAAGCAAAGGGTAATAATAGTTAAGGCAGGTTAATGGATAAGGTGAAATGTAGGATAATGCAGAACAATATAGATTGATAAAGGATAATGTACGGTAAAGGAGGGTAATGAAGAGTAATAATGAGTAATGTATGATAATATAGACTAATGTAAAAGAAAGTGGGATAATTACTGTAGCGATGAACGGAAGAGAAACGTACAGTCATACATACACAAGCAGCCAAAGATTCAGACAGACACACCCAACTGCATACAGTATATATATATGTATTGAGCAACTTGAGGGAAATTGACTATGATGAACCAACATTACAAACCATCCATGTGAAAGTAGGTCTGTCTTTATTATGTGTAGTTGTTTAGGTTGTATTATTATTATTATTATTATTATTAGTAGTAGTAGTAGTAGTAGTAGTAGTAGTAGTATTAGTATTAGTATTAGTATTATTAATATAGTATTTAGCACATCTCCCACAAACGGGTGCTATATGACAACAGCAATATTCTGACGGTAATTTTTATATTTGGTTTATGAATTACGGGTTGTCACCAGTATTAATGAGAACCTGTGTTAGAGCGTGAGATTGTGTGAATATTCCCATCTCTGATAAAAAAATTATCCGCGTTCGAGGAGCAAGTCTAAGAGTTGCTGTATTGATAAAAACTGCAATGGTGATAACAACGCTAACTATAATAATTATATCGATAATAGTTATAGTGTATTTTTCCCAGAAGATGTTTGAATCTAAAGTAACAAGTATCCTACACATTACTGTATTCAATGGGGAAACAAACAGACATCCTTTCCAAACTTTGTGGTGAAATTCTTTTTTCCACATCAAGTAGTGCTCAAATTATTTAAACCCATCAGTAATTACTGCTGAACTCGGCTTTTGAGCGTCATGGTTCATAAATTCAAAGCGATGATACCAAATGGCTTCCCTATGGAAGATATGGAAGTAAACAAAAGAAGAAGTGCCAGCGTAACTATTGTAGAGAAGGAAGACACATGCAGCCGAATTACAACTAACGTGGGACCAACATGACTACACTGGTGACTACTAAAGGTGACAGGTCGGGGGTCAGTAATTAAGACGAGAGTGAGGCCTAAGTGAATTATGGATGGCGGTGACCAATTGAGTGTATTTTTTGTGTTATATTTTGAAGTCGACATGTAGTCGTGTTTGTCAGTCGGGACAAAATCTTATTTGTATTTGAGGTTTCCTGTGAAGATTTCCAGTGTTCGGAGAGTGATCTAAGATAATCCTAAAAACCTGCATCCACACTTTAATGTATCTGGAGTCATGTGATCTTTTTCCCCAAGAAGTTAGGATGAAGCTTCATACTGACCCATATAGATGAGAGAACTATTCTGAAAATGCTGACTTAAATAACAATGAAATTAAACGGAGCACTTGCTACATATAGATGGGATCTCTTATGCCAGTTGTAAAGAAGTTATTGTTTGAATTGTTTTAGTATCCTGGCACTGATGTATTAGTAGTTCTTAAGAGATAAAATGCTACTTATAAAGGTATTCATTTCACTGAGGATGATGAGGACCGCTTGTTAGAGAATCATTTGTAATGTGAATCAATTTTTTTTTCTAGCAAAGATTTTTCGTCATACTTAAGCCAGAGGTTTCTTACACTGCAGTTTGGATTCATCTTCTCTGCAGTAGCACAAAAGCGACTCAACATTTTGCACAAGAGGATGAATATTACAATCGTGGGAATTGAACTCCACTACCGCGTTCCTCATCCTTTGTCTCACTCTTAATACTGCTTCCATCTTGATAAAATAGTTATTTATCTGTAATAAAATATATAAAGATGTTTATTTTATTTTGATCTATTAAATGATTTATAAGACGATAGACACATTCCCAAATATAAGTAGAAATACAAAATCTATGTATGAAAACTATACAAAACTTTGCTTAAAATAATGGGTCGAATTAGGTCACAACCCGCTAAAAACACGTAGAAAGTACTTTTACATTTAATTCACATTAAAATTTCTAAATATATTTCTTTCAAGACAGTTGCGCGCGCGCACACACACACACATACATACATACAGGCAGACAGACAGACAGACAGACAGACAGACAGACAGACAGACAGACAGACACACACACACACACGCACTGACCATCACCCTCTATCTCATCTACAAATTTGGTGAGAAGCTTCTGCACCATCCTCGACACCGGCTTCTACTACCACCCGAGATCCCTCGTCCGCGAATTGCTGTTTGACATCACAACCGCATCCAGCCCATACGAGCACGTACTGATCGCTATAAGAACAGCCCAGTCCCAACCATTGTAAAAATCATCAACAACTCGTAATCAACCAGTGTATTCACTCTCTGTCAATCTTACCTTTTTGCACTGTCACTATGTTAAAACGCCCTGTAGTATGACCTACTCCCCATCTAGTTATTATATATCATATTTGTATCACTTATGTTACTTGTATATTATTTGTCAATCAAGAGACCCATTACCTAATTATGCAACTGTATATTTTCAGCCTTCCGGCTGCCTTGCTTTCTCAATAAACCGTTAATTATTATTATTATTATTATTATTATTATTATTATTATTATTATTATTATCATTATTATAATTATTATTACACACACACACACACACACACACAGAACATGCATATCTGTATTTGTTTTTACGTAAGATATACGCCGCATGGGTTCAGGATATGAGAAGCCAGAGAACAAAGTGAGAGTTCATGATGAGGCAACAAATTCTAGAACCCAGAAATATAGAATGTAACTCATTGAGGTTTCACTCAAATGTAAAAAATATGACATCAATGTTTTATGATAGTTAAGTATTAGAAAACGTGTTATTTCTCTGATATTTGACAAGCTAAGGAGGTCAGGAAGCTCGTCACATGATGGCACGGCTCCTGGGGCGGTTCTCATTGATGGCCAGGTCCCGCGGTCACCAACTAAGGTCAAGGGCTCGAATGCTTTCTCTCTTTTATTTGCCGTCTTGACAAGATTAATGCCTCCGGTATATAAACCTGCTAAAGTATATATATTCCAAGTGCAATTAAAGAAATCTACTTTGAAGAAACTCGAGATTATATTTAATTTTGAATTGTCTCATGATTCGGTGGTTTTCAGGTTTATGTCCTCGCTTCCCTTGTGGCCGTCGCCGTCGCTGACAATATCCCCTACAACCCTCACGCCTCTCTTACAACGCTCATGCCCCTACTGTAAATTCTGGCACTTTTACCTATATTGATAACACCAGTTGTAATGTTGTAATCAAAATTCTTACGGACATTATATGTACTAAGTGAGAAAAAGACTATCCTTGTGCATTGTCATTAGATCATAGATTTACTTTAAGAAAATGACAATACGATTTCGATTTGAACTGTATATTATTGTCACTCCGGGTCCTGCTCAGTA
>NW_024744357.1:991419-1055053 GCF_018991925.1 Homarus americanus | reverse complement strand
TGGAATGCTCTGGCTTCTGTGTTTCCATACTCGTACACTCTGTCTCACTTCTAAAAGTTGGTTTTCCGGAAACTTCGTGGTGTAGATAATATAAACTTTTCATTTTTTATTTTTTATTTTTCTCTACTCTTTTTTTTCGCCCCCTAGGACCCGTTGTGGGTCGACAACCTGCGCCGTGTGGACTACTCCCCGAAAAAAAAAAAAAAAAAAATCTGGAAATCAGCAACAAAATGTGGTAATTGAAGTAAATGGAAAAGTTCTAGATCTCTTCTCTTGTAACAGAATGATGATCTTTTCGTTTTTAATAATATATCAATCGATAAATGAATTATGAGATATTTGAGCGATAACCAAATGTGCCACTTTTGCTTTCGATACGATATTAACCTGAGATACGAACTTTATTATTACTTCTCTCTATGACATCCACAACATTCATCCTTTATGTGGTATTACTGATTGGATGTGTTATAATTTTACCTGACAATTTCTAAATCAATTTCAGAAAGTTGGTAATGAGGATTGCAGGTATGGCTTCAGGGTGTGAGACAGTAGAAGAAGCAATATGGATTAGAATATTTTAATGGGACATAAGCAAAACGACCGATTGTACACCACAAAAATAATTATCTCATGATGGTTTAGTTCCAGCAAACACTTCCGAATGAGCATGGAAATGAAATCCTATTTACGACATTCATCTATCTACAATATTACTATTCTTAATAGCTCAATTTCAAATTATCTATGGCAAAAGCTCTTCACAGACAAAAATATATAGTATAACGTAAACCACAATCGAAAATACTAATGAGGAAAGTATTAGGACAGAAAGTATTAGGACAGAACCTCTGGGACTCTGGGAGGATAATAGAGGTGACAAAGTTCTTCACGTATTGTATTTTGATGGTTCATCTCAGGGAGGTGTTGATGTGATGAGGTGCCGTTGTCACTTACGAGCCTCAAGGACACTGCTGCTTTCCCATTACATTTAGCGTCATGACAAGATGGGTGGAGCCTCCAGTATATAAACCTGCCGCGATTATCAGTGGACATCAGTCTCGCTCGTCCCTCACACCTCAGCATGGCTCTTACGGTAAACTAAAAATATGAAACACACAACTTGTCTGCCATGTGAAGTGCGTTAAGGTGAAATTAGAAAGAAAAAAAGAAAATTACTTTGAATTAGTTTATGATTCGGTTGCTTTTTCAGATTTACGTCCTCGCTACCCTTGTGGTCGTCGCTGTAGCTGACAATATCCCCTACACCCCCCCACGTCCTTCCTACAGTGCTCCCGCCCCTGCTGTAAGTTTTACTGTACACACATTTTGCAACCCTTAGTCAATACAAGTTATCGTTCTAAGAGTTTTATTTGTAATATTGTATGAAATATTCTAAAGTTGCTTTCACAGCTACTGAACTGTACCTATGTATTAATCCTCAGAACATGAACTTATTTTTAAGACATACTGCAATCTTGCCTTTAATGGTGTGAAATCTTCACTCAGGGTCCTGCACAGTACAACTTTGACTGGTCAGTGAACGACGTGAACTCCGGCAACGACTACGGCCACAACGAAGATCGCAATGGTTACGACACTCAGGGATCTTATTATGTTCAGCTTCCCGACGGTCGTCTGCAGAGGGTTACTTACACCGTGAACGGCGACTCCGGCTATGTGGCTCAAGTCGAATATCAGGGAGAAGCCCAGTACTCAGCCTATCAGCCCTCTCCCAGCTACAGGCCAACCCCTGGCTATGCTTAACCAAATCAAAGACTCATTAAGTACTAATCTCCTAATCCACATGTATGAATCTGATTAACTTATTATATCAATAAAATATATAAAACAAAAATTGATCCCATTGCCATCATACTTATCTTGTAGCAAACAACAAAAAGTAAATAATTCAGGAATAAATCGTCCAAGTGAACCTTATTCAAATCGTAATCTCATTTCAATTAATTTAAAGTTACATGAACTTAGGTTTAACCATAAAAATATAGTCATACTTCCAAATCTGTGCGTAACTTTAAGTATGTTTCTTGGTTCATTCGAAGGTAGTTAAGCCAATTAATACTCTCCAAATTTAGTTCTGTTAAGAGCCTAGTATGAGCAAATTTGTCTTGTCAGTAGCCAGTCTTAAATTTAGACCCTTTTTCACGAGAGCTCCTATTCTTTTCCAACACCAAACATGCATCTGCAATACCCAACAATATTACTTTCTAAGTCTTCTGGACCGAGAAAAGTGACCACTGCTGTACTCTGTTACGGCCTTCATGCGGAACTAAATCATGCGACATCCAAACTGCGTTCTCCACAAGCTTTCAGTTCAGTCGGTATGATAGGCCGAACTGAACTGTTGGTTCGCCTCCAGGACACCCAGTTGTGAATAGGTAGATAAATGTGTAATTTGGGAAATAAGGGCTGTTAAGTGCAGTCACCCCGTTTACTTAAGTACAGAATGATCAATATTCAGTGAACCGTATCCATCCTGCTATTCTCTGTGTCGCATCACCAGTATGGCTTTCGCCAGGCGAGATCTTCTTGTGATCCGCTCTCCTACTGCACCCATCTTTGGTCATCTTCTCTTAGGGATTGTGGGGAAACTTTCGTCGTGGCCCTCGACATCTCCAAACCATATGACAGGGTATGGCACACGTCTTTGCTTTCTAAACTTCTCTCTTATGGTTTCACTCCCCCACTTTCCTCTCTAATTTATTGCTTCCTTGAGAACCGATCCATGGCAGTTGTTATCGAGGGATCGATCTCTCGCTCTTTCTCTACCAATACTGGTGTCCTAAAGGGTTTTATTGTTTCACCTACTCTCTTCCTTGTTTTTATCAATGAAAAACTTCCCACTACGACTAATTCTATACATTCTTGCGCTGATGATTCTACTCTTCACTCTTCTTCGCATTTTTCCCTTCCCCCTAATTCTCAAACTAGATCTGTTTCTCGAGCTGATATCATTTCATCTATCATTGCGGATCTGTGCAACATCTTCGAATGGGGAGGTACAAACTTGGTTAAATTCATTAGTAATAAAACTCAGTATTGACCAATTACACTTTCCAAATTAGATAATCTCACACCAAATACATTTCAGGACTCATTCATTCTGCCAAATTCTAAAATAGATACGCTAGGCCTCACCATTTTCTCTAATATGTCATGGAAGCCATACATCCATAACATTGCTAAAGCTGCCTTCCGAAAGCTGGGAATACTGTCCAGATGCCGTAGCTACTTCACATCTAAGTAGTTGCTTCAAGTTTATGAGGGAGTCATTCGTCCTAACTTCGAGTACTGCTCTCATATCTGGGGTGGCTCTTCTTATGTCCAAATATTAGATAGGGTGGAATCAAAGGCATTCCGTCTTATTGACTATTCTCATTAGCTGATAATCTTTCTTTCCTTTCTATTCGCCGCAATGTTGCTTCACTCTCTCCCTATTACAGGTACTTTAACGGGCAATGTTCGGCAGATTTGGCATCCTGTGTACCGTCGGTAAGGCGGTGGGCTCGTAACACTCGTCTTGCCAGCGGTGCCCACTCTTTGTCTATGGATGTCGGTCACACTAGAATAACTCGTTATTATACATCATTTTCTTCCTCACACAGTCAAACTGTGGAGTGCTCTGGCTTCTGTGTTTCCATACTCGTACAATCTGCCTCACTTCAAAAAGTTGGTTTTCCGTTATCTTCGTGGTGTAGATAATATAAACTTTTCATTTTTCATTTTTTATTTATTTCTACTCTTTTTTTTTCGCCCCCGAGGACCCGTTGTGGGTCGATAACCTGTGCAGGGTGGGCTACTCCCCGCAAAAAAAAAGAAAGAAAAAAAACGCAGATCAACAAAATGTCGTAATTGAAGTAAATGGAAAAGTTCTAGATCTCTTCTCTTGTAACAGAATGATGATCTTTTCGATTTTGATAATATATCCATCGAAAAATAAATTATGAGATATCTGAGCGATAACCAAACGCTCCACTTTTGCTTTCGATACGATATTAACCTGGGATACGAACTTTATTATTACTTCTCTCTATGACATCCACAAGATTCATCCTTAATGTGGTATTACTGATTGGATGTGTTATAATTTTACCTGACAATTTCAAAATCAATTTAAGAAAGTTGGTTATGAGGATTGCGGGTATGGCTTCAGGATGTGAGACAGCCGAAGAAGCAATACGGATTAGAAATAGATATTGGCACATAAGTAAAACAACCGGTTGTACACCACAAAAAGAATTATACTCATGATGGTTTAGGTCCAGGAAACACTTCTGAATGAGCATGGAAATGAAATCCTATTTACGACATTCATCTATCTACAATATTACTATTCTTAATAGCTCAATTTCAAATTATCTATGGCAAAAGCTCTTCACAAACAAAAATATTTAGTATAACGTAAAACACAATCGAAAATACTAATGAGAAAATTATTAGGACAGAACCTCTTTAACTAGAACATGACCAATGACCTTCTGGGACTCTGGGAGGATAATAGAAGTGACAAAGTTCTTCACGTATTGTATTTTGATGGTTCATCTCAGGGAGGTGTTTATGTGATGAGGTGCCGTTGTCACTTACGAGCCTCAAGGACACTGCTGCTTTCCCCTTACATCAATCGTCATGACAAGATGGGTGGAGCCTCCAGTATATAAACCTGGCGCGAGTATCAGTGGACATCAGTCTCGCTCGTCCCTCATACCTCAGCATGGCTCTTACGGTAAACTAAAAATATGATACACACAACTTGTCTGCCATGTGAAGTGCGTTAAGGTGAAATTAGAAAGAAAAAACACAATTACCTTGAATTACTTTATGATTCGGTGGTTTTTCAGGTTTACGTCCTCGCTGCCCTTGTGGTCGTCGCTGTAGCTGACAATATCCCCTACACCCCCCCACGTCCCTCCTACAGTGCTCCCGCCCCTGCTGTATGTTTTACACACGTTTAGCATCCCTTAGTCAATATACGTTATCGTTCTAAGATTTTTATTTGTAATATTGTATGAAATATTCTAAAGTTGCTTTCACAGCTACTGAACTCTACCTATGCATTAATCCTCAGAACATGAACTTATTTTTAAGATATGCTGCAATCTTTCCTTTAATGGTGTAAAATTTTCACTCAGGGTCCTGCACAGTACAACTTTGACTGGTCAGTGAACGACGTGAACTCCGGCAACGACTACGGCCACAACGAAGATCGCAATGGTTACGACACTCAGGGATCTTATTATGTTCAGCTTCCCGACGGTCGTCTGCAGAGGGTCACTTACACCGTGAACGGCGACTCCGGCTATGTAGCTCAAGTCGAATATCAGGGAGAAGCCCAGTACTCAGCCTACCAGCCCTCTCCCAGCTACAGGCCAACCCCTAGCTACGCTTAACCAATTCAAAGACTCATTAAGTACGTAAGTGTCCTAAAACACATGTATAAATCTGATTATCTTATTATATCAATAAAATATATAAAACAAAAATTGATCCCTGTCTCATCATCCTTATCTTGTAGCAAACAACAATAAGTACATCAATTCAGGAATAAATCGTCCATGTGGACCTTATCCAAATCATAATCTCATTTCAATAAATTTTAATTGTATATGAACTTAGGTTTAGCCTTAAAATTATAGTCATACAGTATGTCACCTGCCAGCTAGTTGAATTACACAACACTACATACTTTCATTCAGAGATACATCTGAGCACATTGGCATTCTGAAAACCTAGATTGATTCACCATCACATTATTCTTCGTTATATAAGAAAAGAAATTGTATACTTCAGAGAATCGATGAAAAAAATATATAAAAAATATATATTTATGGATTGATGATGTTCTGCAATATTAGTATGCCATGTGGTAGGCATAAATAACTCAGTAATTGTGTCTGAAAAATAAGAAACACATGTAAACAGCATTAAATGATGCAAACAATACTTAAGGCTGATGGCCATTACGAAGACACCAACTCACTGACTTCTTGACTCACAAATAAACTGACCCGGGGGCGTGAGTAACTGAATATACAGTAAGGGTATTGAGGACATACTCACAGGTTGTACTTGAAATTTTCCTCTACTCAGAGCTGTATTTCTCTCAGTCATTGTAGTTGCGTCCTTAAAGTTAATAAATTAATTAAGTGAGATCAAAGATTTAGCTCATAGTCATGAAAATGGATTAAAACTATATATCTATATAATCTAACACCGGACTGTAAAATGGTCTCAACTTTTGTCCTTAACGTTTATGAGCCTAGAATTCACCAATACTTAATTATTTTTGCCATAGACCGATGAAAACATTAATTCTTCTTCCTTAGATCATTCGATATATTCTTTTTTTATTATACATAGTTGTATTCCTTAAGTTAAAGTGAATACTACGTAAGTTAATTAAAGTTAAGGTATTTAAGAATTAACTATCGTTCTTTAAGTTCAGTCAACTTTCACATAGAGTCCTATAGAGCCCTCACGCACTCTCAGTCCGACTGTACAAACAGATTTGTGTACTGCACTTTGTGGATGAGTCGTGTTTGTTTGGACTGAAGGCCTGGCCCGCAAACTGAACTGGAAGCTTGAAGGGACTACCTAAAACCTTGCCTTTAGTTTGCGTTGCCTGAAGTCCGGTTTGAGCATGTACAGTATGGGGTGGAGCGCAGGGCCGCAGGCTTCGTTTCAGTTAAGGAGTAACCATCATGGTGAGCGGTACTCTGTTTCGCGCTCCTAGTACTGTGAGTGATGATGACTACCTCGTCCGAAAAAATCGCAAAGGAAAACTTCAAATCGTCGCAAGTATGTTTCCTGGTTAATACGAAGGTAGTTGAGCCACTTACCACTCTCCAATTATAGTTCTGTCAACAGCCTAGTATGAGAAAATTTGTCTCGTCCGTAGCCAGTGTTAAGTTTAGACCATTTTTCATGAGAGCGCCTATTCTATTCCAACACCATACGTGCACCTGCAATACTCAACGATATTACTTTCAACGTCTTCTGGAGCAAGAGGAGTGGTTACTGCTGTCCTCCACTAAGGCCTTCAGGGAGAACTAAATCTTGTGAGGTCAAAATGCGTGTTTCACAATGCCTCCAGTTCAGTCGGACTCTCGGGTCGAACTGAGCTGTTGGTTCGCCTCCTGGACACCTAGTTGACCCATTTGTGAATGGGTAGAAAAATATGTAGTTTGGGAAATAAGGGCTGTCAAGCGTAGTGCCGGTCTCCCTGCTTCTTTGAGTACAGAATGATTAATATTCAGTAAACTGCATCCATCATGCCCCAAAATGGTCCATCATTGTCATATTTATATCTTTATAAACTTTCAGCTCACATATATCTATGTACGAGTATATCCCGTAAATAACCGTTTTTCTTGCAGATGTAAGTAAACAGATGCAGAACAACAACAAACTGTCTTAATTTAAGCAAATGGGGAAGCTCTAGACCTCTTCTCTTGTAACGGGTTGATCTTTTCGTTTTTAATAAAACATCGATAAAAATTTTTTATTATGACATACTGTATTTGATCGATATCCAATGTGCCACTTTTGCCTTCGATACGATATTAGCCTGGGATACGAACTTCAGTTTTGCTTCTCTTTATGACATCCACAAGATTCATCCTTAATGTGGTATTACTAATTGGATGTGTTATAATTTTACCTGACAATTTCTAAATCTATTTCAGAAAGTTTGTTATGAAGCTCACAGGTATGGTTTCAGGATGTAAGACAGTGGAAGCAAAAATGCAGATAAAAAATAGATTATGGGACATAAGCAAAACGACAGGCTGTGCACCACAAAAACACTTAGAATCATGATGGTTTAGGTCCAGCAAACACTTCTGAATGAGCATGGAAATTAAATCCTATTTACGACATTCATATATCTACAATATTACTATACTTAATATCTCTGTTTCAATTTATCTATGACAACCGAAAGTACTTAGTAGGAAAGTTTTAGGACAGCACCTCTTGAACCAGAGCATTAAAAATACAATTCTGGGACTCTGGCAGGATGATGGAGGTGACAAAGTTCTTCACGTATTGTATTTTGATGGTTCACCTCGGGGAGGTGTTAATGTGGTGAGGTGCCGTTGTCACTTACGAGTCTCAAGGGCACTGCTGCTTTCCCCCTTACAACTAGCGTCATGACAAGATGGGTGGAGCCTCCAGTATATAAACCTGGAGCGAGTATTGGTGGACATAGTCTCGCTCGACCCTCACACCTCAACATGGCTCTTACGGTAAATTAAAAAAAATATGATATACACTACTTACCTGCCGGGAGAAGTGCATTGAGGGAAAACAAGAAAAAATACTTTGAATTACTCTATGATTCGGTGTTATTTTCAGGTTTACTTCCTCGCTGCCCTTGTGGTCGTCGCAGTCGCTGACAATATCCCCTACACCCCTCCACGTCCTTCCTACAACGCTCCCGCTCCTGTTGTAAGTTTTAGACGTGTTTTGCTGTCCCTAGCCAACACAAGTTATCGTTCTAAGGGTTTTATTTGAAATATTGTATGAAATATTCTAATGTTAGTTCCACAGCTACCTATTTTAAAGATATGCTATATTTATGCCCTGAATGGTGTTTAATTTTCACTTTCAGGGTCCTGCCCAGTACAACTTTGACTGGTCAGTGAACGACGGCAACTCTGGCAACGACTATGGCCACAACGAAGATCGCAATGGTTACGACACTCAGGGATCTTATTACGTTCAGCTTCCCGACGGTCGTCTGCAGAGGGTTACTTACACCGTGAACGGCGACTCCGGCTATGTGGCTCAAGTCGAATATCAGGGAGAAGCCCAGTACTCAGCCTACCAGCCCTCTCCCAGCTACAGGCCAACCCCTAGCTACGCTTAACCAAATATTTTGATTATGAAGTTGAATCTTTTCATCGACATTTATGAATCTGCATAACTTATTATATCAATAAATAATTCTAAGAAAATCCTTGTCTCAAAATCTTTATTTATTCAACGAAATAAGTAACATAAGTACCTTATGCACGAATACATTGTCTAAAATGGTCTTATTCAAAACATATCGATGTTCGAGTATGTTTAAAAGAATATTAATTTAGATTTAGCAGCAAAAATATATTATCAGCTATCTTTGTCATTTACCAGTCAGCTACATTACAGACTTCCATTCCTTTTGTTTCTACGTGAGAACCTCAATAAATAAAGTTGATGTTATCTGAAAATTTTGCCATTCTGATGTCCTACTTTTATTTACTTTCTTATTATTCTTTGTTTTGTAATAAATACACTGGTACAGTAAAGTTAAGAGAACCATTGAAAGTAAATAGACAAAAAACATATTAATGGAGTGAAGATGTTCCTATATGTGCACATCATGTAATGTGACTAAATCTTTAAATTAGTAATATGCACACTGGTAAAAAAAATTTAAAAAATGCTAACTATCGTCTCCTTGATGACATCCAGGATTACAGAGAATCTCTAACTTGGTGAGTGACTCAGATACTGTATGGACCAATTGCTGTGTTTGTCCCTTCACTCCCGGGGGCGTGAGTAGCTAGGTAAGGGGCTTGAAAAGTATCTACCAGAATTACTTTGGCTTTGTTTTTGCTCATATCTTTCTTCAAATGATTCTTTATTTTTGAGGCCGTAAAGTTAACAAATTAATTAAATGAGATCAAAGATTAAATTCATAGTCATAAAAATACATTAATATCATATCTATATATTCCAACATCACACTCTACAATGTTCTCGCCAGTAGTTCTTAAAATGTTTGATATTTAATTTAATAAATAATTAATTTATTGGTATTTTTACCTTAGCACACTGAAAATAATGAATTTTTGTTCCTCAGATCGTTAAATATTTTACATTAACTATAAATTAGCTTATATGTTTCTGAATAAGAACTTGGTAAGCATTAGATAAATTTATCTAAGTTAATTAAATGCTAGGAAATTAATAATTATTCTCTTTAATATACAGGAATTTAAATGATAACTTATGTTCTTTGAGCAGATTCAACACTCACCTACAGTCCAGGGCACCCAGCTAACCCAGAAGTGAATGGGTAGATAAGTTTTTATTTTGAGAAATAATGGCTGGAAAGTATAGTGCCAGCCACCCAGCCTCCTTGTGCACAGAAAGATTAGTATGCAGTATGCTGTATCTATTCTGCCCCATATCACATATTCATAAACTTTTATCCTATATTTATCCATGTATTCCCCTTAGGGAACTATCTTTATCCCTAGGAAGTAGGTAAGCAGATGTGCATCAACAACAAACTAGCTTTACCTTAGGCATATGAGGAGGAACTAGATGTCTTAATAAAGACTGGACTCTTCGTTCTTAATGTTACAACTCTAGCGTATTGCCAGATACCCAAAGAATGTTCTATACTACTGAGGGTATACACAAACACTTGTTGTCTTAAAAGTAGGTTCTATTCTCGTACGGGAGATATATATATACAATAGGACGCAGAAGCCCGTGGTCACGCCACGAGGACTCTGTCTTCACTCTTTACATCTATCTATGTATTTCTACGCGCTGGCCTGTGCAGATGCCAGCATTCACAAGCTAAATACATAAAGTATAAATGTGATAATTTATATACATAACATGGTGCACAATAAATGGAATATTACATAGAATTAATACATGTTCTGCAATACTTTACTATACATAATTAATAAGAGTAATATAACAATATACAGCTGAAGGTACTACTTTGTGTCCATATATATCATACACCTCCCTCCCCCCTATACGCTCATAGTTTCATCTTGAGCGGACCTTTTGTTTCTGAGTCGCTCGGACCTGCGGAGTACTGGGGCAGAAACACAAGGTGGGGATGGATTTACTTTAGAGACATCAACATTAGGGGACTCAACTGGGGAGGGGTCAACACTAGGCAGCTCCACAGGTCGGAGGAAACGACGGTTCCTCCACCATACTCTACCACTAGGAAGACGCACTTGGTAGTCCCTGGACCGGCCAATACCCATAACAACCCCAACCTTGTCCCAGCGGTGAGATACCGGATCTTGAATCCTGATCTGCTGGCCGATACTCAACCTGGGAAGGGGGCGGGCATGACAGTCATACCGAGCAGCGACATCTGCGGCTCGTTCTGCTGCACGGCGGTCACATTCTTCAGTCTTGGCCTGCCACTCTTGAGAAAAAGACTTCGGGTGGGCAGGAACACAAGACCTGAGATGATGTCCGTATAGAACCTGGGCTGGGGAGCGTCCGGTGAAGTTCGGGGTGTTGCGTAACTCCAACAAACCTCGATCGAAGTCCTCGCAGTCGATATTTCCTGAGGGTGACACCTTAAGGATCAGGTGTTTCACAGTCTTGACTGCGGCTTCAGCGTGTCCATTCGCCAGGTCACGACATGACGGACTCCCCAACGGTCCATGAAGTCCCGGAACTCGTGGCTGGTGAACTGGGGTCCTCCATCAGTCCTGAGGCGGAGGGGAACACCAACTTCTCTGAAGTAATGCCTGAAGCTCCGGATGGTAGCAGTAGCCGTTGTATCACTACCACAGCGGACGACAACAGACCATCCAGACAGTCGGTCGGCAATGACGAGGAAGGACTTCCCTGCTACTGCAAAGAAATCGGCCGACACAGACTCGAAGGGTCTTGAAGGGTTGTCGTCGCACATTAAAGGTTCCTGTTGCTGGCTAGGTTGCAGAATCTGGCACGGTTCACAGGCACGGACGGTACTTGCAATGTCCGCGTCGATTCCGGGCCAAAATACAGTCTGCTTCGCCCGTCGCTTGGTGGCCTCCACTCCTCGATGGCTGTCGTGAAGGCGGGCCAAGGTACGGCGGCGTAGGGCAGCAGGAATAACTACTCGTGGACCATACAAGACGAGGTCTCCATCACAATAGAGGTCCTCGCGTATTTTCCAGTACGGGAGTAGCGATTCATGAAGGTCGTATCGGTTAGATGGAAATCCCTGAGACACACAGTCGACGAGCCGGATGTAGGAAGGGTCGGCCCGGGCTGCGGTGCGGAGATCTTCAAGGGTCTTGTCTGCATCCGGTGCTGTAGACTCTTCTGATGTGAAGACGGCCTTCAATGAAACCACTGACTTGAGGGATGCAGCAGCTGTAGAACACAACATCTCGTCCTCTGGGGTGGGGCGACTGACAGGGGCGCGGGACAGGGCATCCGGGATGCACAACAGCTTACCCGCACGCCACACAGCCGTGAAGAGATAAGGCGAGAGCTTCTCTTTCAGACGTTGAAGGCGAGGATTTTCTACTGCATCCAAAGAGTAGTGATTGATTATAGGTATAAGGGGGCGATGATCCGTGAAGAGGGTGAAGTGCTGAAGTCCTATCAGGTAGAAACGGCACTTCGCCATCGCCCAGACAACAGCCAACATCTCCAGCTCAATCGTGGCATATCGGGTCTCAGCGTCGGTCAGGAACCGGGATCCACACTGAATTAAGCGGAGTTGTCCACCGCCATGGTCCTGCAGAAGGGCGTAACCAACGCCGTAGAGTCTGGAGGCGTCAGTCTGGAGGATGGTGGGTAGGGCTGGGTCGTAACAGGCGAGGACAGGTGGACTCAAGAGGGCCTGCTTGACTCGCTGGAAGGCCTCTTGATGATCTGGGGTCCACAGGAATGTCCTCCTGGGGCTCAGCAGGGGGCGTAACGGCTGGGCTGCGGCGGAGATATCAGGTGTAAATTCAGCCAGCTGATTGACCAGACCCAAAAAAGAACGGAGGTCTGTCAGGTTGGCAGGGGTTGGAAAATCCCTGATTCCACTTACTTTCTCCGGGTCAGCTGCGATGCCTGATGCTGAGAGGGTGTACCCACAGAAGTTTACTGATGGAGCGGCGACTACAAACTTGTCAGCGTTGAGGGTAATCCCGTACTTTCGACATCTGGTGAGAACTTCATATATCCGGGAGAGGTGGGCACAGTAGTCTTCGTCGTGGAGTAAGATATCATCAACCACCTTGACACAATTCGTGACTCCTTGAAGGGCCGCGTCACCACGTTGACAGAATGCATCGCCCGTAGCCGCAAATCCCATGGGGCCTCTGCGATACTGATATCTTCCAAATGGTGTGATGAATGTAGTCAAGTGTTGGTCTTCTTCGGCCAACTCGATCTGCCAATAACCACATAAGGCGTCCATAGTTGTAAAAAACTTCGCCTTCGGGTCCACACTTCGAACAGCTGCGAAGGGTGTGGGTGAAGGGTGGGCTGGACGGGAAACTTGCTGGTTAAGTTTTGACAGATCGGTGGTGATCCGTACTCCACCACGAGGTTTGGCGACGGGGACGAGAGGGTGGCACCAAAGTGAAGGTTCGTCTCCGGCCGGCTTGATGATTCCCTGAGCAACCATGGAGTCAAGCTCTTGTCTAACTAGCTCCTTGTAGGCGTGAGGAATCAAACGAGGGGTGTGGATGGCAAAAGGTGTAGCACCATCCTTAAGATGAATCTTCATAGGTGGACCCACCATCGGCTTGAGTGGTGTGGATCCTAAAGATTTCTTATTAACCAACACGTCAGCAAACTCCTTGAGAAGGTAAGCTCTTGCGTCAGAAGGGGACGTGTTAGTAGAGATAGGGAATTCCTTCAACCTGTTGACATGGGTGACCTTTAAGATAGGTTTAGGGAATTCCTTGGAAATAATGGCCAATTCTTGACAATGGCCATTTGATAAGAGCGGAGTCGGGATACCATTATGAACATCAATCCGGGCTGAGCAAGACTGCTTACCAAAGGTAAGGGTAGCCCAGAAAGATCCCAAAGCTGGAGCCATCTTGGAACCATCAGCTGTCAGTTTCGTTGTCTGAGGAGGGGGCTGTAGGTTGCTCCGGGGTATTCCCAAACTTGCTAAATGTTGTGGACCAATTACTGAGACGTCAGCACCGGTGTCAGGTAACATCTGAAGACTGGATGACGAGTTACCGTAAGAAATGACGACATTGATGTGCTGGGGCGTCGTGTCTGTGGAACTACGTACACGACGGCAGGAACGACTGGACACAGCGTCTTGATGCTTGCCAGAAGGAGGGGGCGCGCCAGCACTACCTGAGGATGACTTCTTGGATCCTAGGTGGCGTCGTTTCTGTGTCTTCTTACGACAACATTTGTCATAATGGCCCACACGACCACAAAGTCTGCACTGAACTTTGCTAGCAGGGCACTTGACTGTATAAGCCCAGTGACCCTGGCGGTCGCAACTTCTGCACACGCTTTGAGCAGCTGGGCACTGGGAGGCATTATGCTGTCTCGCACAGCTGTTACACAAAGCTGCTGCTGAAGGTGTAGCTGGAGGGTGAGGGGTGGGGTTACCTTGCTGCTTCTTACCCTTTCTGTAGGAAGACACTGCCCTCACCTGGTCAGGTTGTGAGCGTAAAGCTGAAGTCGCACACCTGGCGGCCTCGTACGCTCGACATTTCGTAACAACATCTCGAAGGGAGGAAGTGGGGTCAAGTGAAATGAGACGCTGAACTAGCTCTTCATCTCGGACACCCGTTAAAATGATTGTCTTAAGTTGTGTCTCTTCACAGACTTGAGAATGTCCGGGACAAACATCAACTTCCTCTGAACACCTTTTGAGCCTTACAAAAAATGCGTCAAAAGATTCTCCCTCAAGCTGTTTACATTGGAGGAGTTGTCTTCTCCTGAGTGCTTCGTTGCGCTCTCCCTTGACGTGTTCCTGCAACTTGTCGAGCACGGCCTCTACCGTCAGAGTTGTCGTAGGAGGCACTTGAAGTGTGTGCTCGAGAGTACGTTGTGTCTCTAAGGACAAGCACATACGAAGCTGTATCATTTGTTTCGGCTGTGATAAACTTGACAAGTCACCCATTGTTGCGTAGTCTTGCCAACGTCGACGCCATTCCCGAAACATCTGATAAGAAGCGTCAGACATCAGAGAGGGAGGCGTCTGTACAGCAGCCTTTTGAGGTGTTGTTCCGACTCTGGGAAATGAGGTACCAGTACCTCTAGTCGCATCAACATTAGTAGTAGCAGACGAATCTTGTACGGTAGAACGTTGTGGGGAGGCTAACAGAAAAATCAAGACTTCAAATCTGGCTTGATCCTCCTGTCTTCTAAGGTCATCCTCACGTCTACGTATCTCTTCGAGTCCTCTGCGTGTTTGTTCCTCTTTGTGGCGTCGTCTTTCAGACTCTTTGTACCTAATTTCTTCCTCTTCTCTCCTTGCAATATCGTCCTGGCGTCGAGAAGTTTCCATCCACTTTATCAGTTGAAGGAGATCTGTGGACGCATGCATCGCAGGAGAGCTGGCTCGCGACGAGCGAGGAGATTCTGTGGGTGACTGGGCGGTGTCACTGTGGGGAGCGTGGGGCGTAAGCGTGGGTGGGGAGAGGTCTCCCACACTAAAACTCGTAACCCCATCGTCCAGGGTATCGTTTTGATCCCTGTGAGACATGCCGACTGCTTCTGTACTCTATTTGTGCAAAAGACCGGGTCAGCCCCTCGTAATCTATGCACAGAATTACAGAATTCTACAGTAAGTCACAAGAAAATACTGTATAAGGTGAATGCGTGTGTGTGTGTGTGTGTGTGTCTGGCGGGAGGGGAGAGACTTGGCGCGCTGCCAGACGTAGGAGCGGTTGGGCAGCGTCGAGCGCTGGCTCTCAGTCACCCTCAGGCCAGAGACGGGAGAGCACGTACTGTCGGGCCACTCCATTAGTCATCTGACCGCAACTTGCACAGACAATTATGATTAAAATACACAGCACAGCACTTCACAAAACACTTCACTTCACAGCACAGCATAGCACTTCACAACACTGTAAGTCTAGAGGCTTGTAGTAGTCTTGCTGTCTGAAGCTGAGGTCACTGAAGACGAGACGCCATTAACAGAGTCCGGGCGAAGGCTTGGTCCACTGTATCTCACTGAGAAATAATCACTGCGCCATCTAGCGTATTGCCAGATACCCAAAGAATGTTCTATACTACTGAGGGTATACACAAACACTTGTTGTCTTAAAAGTAGGTTCTATTCTCGTACGGGAGATATATATATATACAATAGGACGCAGAAGCCCGTGGTCACGCCACGAGGACTCTGTCTTATCTCTTTACATCTATCTATGTATTACTACGCGCTGGCCTGTGCAGATGCCAGCATTCACAAGCTGAATACATAAAGTATAAATGTGATAATTTATATACATAACATGGTGCACAATAAATGGAATATTACATAGAATTAATACATGTTCTGCAATACTTTACTATACATAATTAATAAGAGTAATATAACAATATACAGCTGAAGGTACTACTTTGTGTCCATATATATCATACAACAACGATCATGAAAATCCTATTTCGGCATATCTTGTTTATACCCAATGTGCCAATTTCGTCTATGATATGAGATTAACATGGGACCTACACATTGCTAATATTTTTTTTAGTGATAGTGGACATTTCCTTATGTTAATTATTCAAATAATATAGTGCATTTGTACCGGACAACTTCTAAACTTGCTTCAGAAAGTTGATTATGAGAAATATGGCTTCAGGGTGTAAGACGGCTGGAGAAACATTTTGGATCACAGGACGGTAATGACACGCAAATAAAACGATAGAAAAAAATCTGTATTACCCATTAAGTTTCAGGTCTAGCAAACAATTGTGAATGGGCACGTAAACAGTCTTATTTGTGACATTTCTATTTAAAATTTATATATAAAACGGCTCGTAGAACATAAAATGCACACTTGAAAATCCTCACGAGGAAAGTTTTAGAACAGCAACGCTTTGTGAACTAGAGCACGACCTACGACCTCCTGGGAGGGTGGTGAAGGTCACAGAGCTCCTCTCGTCTTGAATGTTGATATTTCTTCTCAAAGAGGTGTTGAATGGTGAAGTTCTGTAATCACTTACCATTATCAAGGCCGTGTTGCTTTCCCTCTTATATCTAACACCGTGACAAGATGGGTGGAGCCTCCAGTATATAAACCTGGCGCGAGTATTGGTGGACATAGTCTCGCTCGACCATCACACCTCAACATGGCTCTTACGGTAAATTAAAAAAAAATATATGATATACACTACTTATCTGCCGGGAGAAGTGCGTTGAGGTAAAACAAGAAAAATTACTTTGAATTACTTTATCATTCGGTGTAATTTTCAGGTTTACGTCCTCTCTGCCCTTGTGGTCGTCGCAGTCGCTGACAATATCCCCTACACCCCTCCACGTCCTTCTTACAACGCTCCCGCTCCTGTTGTAAGGATTAGACGTGTTTTGCTGTCCCTAGCCAACACAAGTTATCGTTCTAAGGGTCTTATTTGCAATATTGTATGAAATATTCTAATGTTAGTTCCACAGCTACCTATTTTAAAGATATGCTATATTTATGCCCTGAATGGTGTTTAATTTTCACTTTCAGGGTCCTGCCCAGTACAACTTTGACTGGTCAGTGAACGACGGCAACTCTGGCAACGACTATGGCCACAACGAAGATCGCAATGGTTACGACACTCAGGGATCTTATTACGTTCAGCTTCCCGACGGTCGTCTGCAGAGGGTTACTTACACCGTGAACGGCGACTCCGGCTATGTGGCTCAAGTCGAATATCAGGGAGAAGCCCAGTACTCAGCCTACCAGCCCTCTCCCAGCTACAGGCCAACCCCTGGCTATGCTTAACCAAATATTTTGATTATGAAGTTGAATCTTTTCATCGACATTTATGAATCTGCATAACTTATTATATCAATAAATAATTCTAAGAAAATCCTTGTCTCAAAATCTTTATTTATTCAACGAAATAAGTAACATAAGTACCTTATGCACGAATACATTGACTAAAATGGTCTTATTCAAAACATATCGATGTTCGAGTATGTAAAAAAGAATATTAATTTAGATTTAGCAGCAAAAATATATTATCAGCTATATTTGTCATTTACCAGTCAGCTACATTACAGACTTCCATTCCTTTTGTTTCTACGTGAGAACCTCAATAAATAAAGTTGATGTTATCTGAAAATTTTGCCATTCTCATGTCCTACTTATATTTACTTTCTTATTATTCTTTGTTTTGTAATAAATACACTGGTACAGTAAAGTTAAGAGAACCATTGAAAGTAAATAGACAAAAAACATATTAATGGAGTGAAGATGTTCCTATATGTGCACATCATGTAATGTGACTAAATCCTTAAATTAGTAATATGAACACTGGCAAAAAAAAAATATTTAAAAAATGCTAACTATCGTCTCCTTGATGACATCCAGGATGACAGAGAATCTCTATCTTGGTGAGTGACTCAGATACTGTATGGACCAATTACTCTGTTCTTCCCTTCACTCCCGGGGGCGTGAGTAGCTAGGTAAGGGGCTTGAAAAGTATCTACCTGAATTACTTTGGCTTTGTTTTTACTCATATCTTTCTTCAAATGATTCTTTATTTTTGAGGCCTTAAAGTTAACAAATTAATTAAATGAGATCAAAGATTAAATTCATAGTCATAAAAATGCATTAGTATCATATCTATATATTCCAACATCACACTCTACAATGTTCTCGCCAGTAGTTCTTAAAATGTTTGATATTTAATTTAATAAATAATTAATTAATTGGTATTTTTACCTTAGCACACTGAAAATAATGAATTTTTGTTCCTCAGATCGTTAAATATTTTACATTAACTATAAATTAGCTTATATGTTTCTGAATAAGAACTTGGTAAGCATTAGATAAATTTATCTAAGTTAATTAAATGCTAGGAAATTAATAATTATTCTCTTTAATATACAGGAATTTAAATGATAACTTATGTTCTTTGAGCAGATTCAACACTCACCTACAGTCCAGGGCACCCAGCTAACCCAGAAGTGAATGGGTAGATAAGTTTTTATTTTGAGAAATAATGGCTGGAAAGTATAGTGCCAGCCACCCAGCCTCCTTGTGCACAGAAAGATTAGTATGCAGTATGCTGTATCTATTCTGCCCCATATCACATATTCATAAACTTTTATCCTATATTTATCCATGTATTCCCCTTAGGGAACTATCTTTATCCCTAGGAAGTAGGTAAGCAGATGTGCATCAACAACAAACTAGCTTTACCTTAGGCATATGAGGAGGAACTAGATGTCTTAATAAAGACTGGACTCTTCGTTCTTAATGTTACAACGATCATGAAAATCCTATTTCGGCATATCTTATTTATACCCAATGTGCCAATTTCGTCTATGATATGAGATTAACATGGGACCTACACTTTGCTAATATTTTTTTTTGTGATAAGTGGACATTTCCTTATGTTAATTATTCAAATAATATAGTGCATTTGTACCGGACAACCTAAACTTGCTGAAAGTTGATTATGAGAAATATGGCTTCAGGGTGTAAGACGGCTGGAGAAACATTTTGGATCACAGGACGGTAATGACACGCAACTAAAACGATAGAAAAAAATCTGTATTACCCATTAAGTTTCAGGTCTAGCAAACAATTGTGAGTGGGCACGTAAACAGTCTTATTTGTGACATTTCTATTTAAAATTTATATATAAAACGGCTCGTAGAACATAAAATGCACACTTGAAAATCCTCACGAGGTAAGTTTTAGAACAGCAACACTTTGAACTGGGCGACGACCTACGACCTCCTGGGAGGGTGGTGTAGGTCACAGAGCTCCTCACGTCTTGACTGTTGATATTTCTTCTCAAAAAGGTGTTGAATGGTGAAGTTCTGTAATCACTTACCATTATCAAGTCCGTGTTGCTTTCCCTCTTATATCTAACACCGTGACAAGATGGGTGGAGCCTCCAGTATATAAACCTGGCGCGTGTGGTACGACATCAGTCTCACTCTTCCCTCACATCGCAGGATGGCTCTTATGGTAATCATATGAGTGATATATTTTACCTGAGAACTATAAGAAATGCGCCTTCAAAAAGTTGAAATTACATTTTACTTAAGATTGTTTCATGATTTGGTGTTTTTCAGGTTTACGTCCTCGCTGCCCTTGTGGCCGTCGTCATCGCTGACAATATCCCCTACACCCCTCCAAGTCCTTCCTACAACGCTCCGCCCCTCGGTAGTTCTATATACTTTTTTCTTTTTATATACAAGTTATTGTAGGCAATATTCATCTGAACCTTTTCAAACACTAAAACATATCTCTGTATTGTTATCAGAGAATGTGTTGGCTTAACATGGTCTGATTATGCCCTGACTTGTGTAATTTCTCCCCAGGGTCCTGCTCAGTACAACTTTGACTGGTTAGTGAACGACGCGAACTCCGGCAACGACTACGGCCACAACGAAGCTCGTAATGGCTACAACACTGAGGGATCCTATTATGTTCAGCTTCCCGATGGTCGTCTACAGAGGGTTACCTACACCGTGAACGGCGACTCCGGCTACGTGGCTCAGGTTGAATATCAGGGTGACGCCCAGTATCCAGCCTATCAGCCCTCTCCCAGCTACAGGCCAACCCCTGGCTACGCTTAATTAAATATATACATTAGGAAATTGAATCTTCTACTGTACAAGTATGGATCTGTTTAAGTTAACATATCAATAAAAAAGTTCTCAAAAAACATGTCTTTCGTCTTCCTGCCGAATTTAAGTAAAATAGTACATAAACACAGGCATGAATCGTTCAAGAGAGCCTTATTAAAATCATATAAGTATGTTTACAAGAATATAAATTTAAATTTAGCAGCCAAAACATACAAACAGTCATATAAGTCACCTGCCAGTTATAAAACAGAAAATTACAGATTTACTTTCATTCAGAGTAACATCTCATTGATGTTCAACTGAAAACGTAGCCATTCCCAAATCTTTTCTTATTCACCCATATACGATTATTATTTTAACCAAATAAACTGGTTTAGTTAAAAGAACCATTATTTAATAAATATGAAAAATGCACTTATTAAATGTAGGAATTTCTTAAAATTTATCCTTCATGTGGAGTGGATAGATTAATCCATTGATATTGAAATGTGTCTGAATCTTAAGAACACTAGTAAACGAGCATTAAATAAGGTTAACCATCAATGGTTGAGGACAATCAGCATGTCACACTCCCTGACTTGTTCACTCACTCGTGTACAGAGTAAGTAGGTAGCGTAACGGGTTTCAAGGATTCTTGCTAGATAGTCGAATAAATGATTCCTCTAGTCATAGCTGAGTCATCAACGCCGATGGCTTAAAAATACAAGATATAATTCAGAACACATTCTAACATCTCTGTCAAAAATGTTCCTACAGGGATATTTTCAAGATTTTAATCCACAATTCATCGCCATGTAAGCATTGTATACTTTCACTTGTAGAAATTGGAAAATCATTTCTTGATATTCAAATAAGTGAATCTTCTACCTTTTAATACATTAACATTATATATTTTAGCGTATTAATTTGATTTCCTTGAAAAACCCACGATCCTGAACACTTCAAACAAAAAGATAAAGCAACATATTTTAGTACTTAGAGTAGATACACCACTCACCTAGACACTAGGACACTAGGTTAAAGCAGTTGTAAATATGTAGTTAAATTTGTAGTTGCGGAAGTGAAAGCAGATGAATACAGTGTCGACCATGGCACCTCCTTGTATATCAAAGAAGTATTATTAAAAGTGCCATATTCATCTTGCCCCTCTAGTCCGTCAGGTCAATAGGGCGTAATTTTATGGAGATTTACCTTAGATTTATGAACAAAAACTTTAAGTAAACAGCTTTTCCCTTTAGATGTAAGTTACTGGAACATAATGAGTAAGATATAGATCTTTTATAACTGGATAATCTCTGTCTGTAAGGAAAGAACATCCAAGAAAATTCTATTTTGCCATATTTGATCTACAGTTTATGCAATATGTCACTTTTTCGTTCTAAAACCATTAAACTGAGACACCAACTTCATAATCAGTAAACTATATGCTGTCCACAAGTATCATCCTTAATGTGGTATCCTAAGTTATAAGTTATATATACTCTGTGTTCACCATCATTATTCAATAAATATTCATTATAGCGATACTTTACCAGTTCTGAGCCTCCCCGAAATTTAATACAAACTTTATAATGCTTACGCGGATGGCTTCAGGGTGTTAGATTTAGGTCTGACAAAGCACTAATTAATAAGGATGTAGATTCAGTGCTATTTATTTAAATTAATTGCTTAATAACACTTCATGCCAAGAAATATTTTTAATTGTACATTAAATTTTATGAATCTACATAAAAACATATTCGAAACAGAAATATATCGAAGCACACAGAACGCACATTCGAAAGTCAGTCGTTATGAGGAAAGTGTTAAAATAGAGGCACTTATTAAACTAGAGCATGACCTATAACCTCACTTGCTATAATCTAGCCCTTGGAAAAAGGTGTTCAGTGGTCACTTACCAGGGTCAAGGACTCTGCTGCTTTCCACCTCACATGTAACATCACGAAAAGATGGGTGGAGCCTTCAGTATATAAACCTGGAGCGAGTAACGCTGGACATCACTCTCGCTCTTCCCTCACACCTAAACATGGCTCTTAAGGTAAACAAATGATTATGTTATACATTACCTGTCTACCATGCGAAGAGCACTTTCATATAATTGTAGGAGATTATTTCACTTTGAATGAAATATTGATTCTGTGGTTTTCAGGTTTACGTCCTCGCTGCCCTTGTGGTAGTCGCTATTGCAGACAATATCCCCTACACCCCTCCACGTCCCTCCTACAACGCTCCTGCCCCTGTTGTAAGTTTTAACACATAAAATAGCAATTATCATCCTACGATAATAATTTTTGATTGAAATCAATAGTCCTGTGAACATTATATATATTGGCTGTGTTTTAAATTTTCTGATATAGCATATAGTATACAATTATATTCCTATTCAACAATTATAATTTGAATGCTGGATGGTTTTTTACTCTCAGGGTCCTGCCCAGTACAACTTTGACTGGTCAGTGAACGACGGCAACTCCGGCAACGACTTTGGCCACTATGAAGGTCGTAATGGCTACGACACCGAGGGATCTTATTACGTTCAGCTTCCCGACGGTCGTCTACAGAGAGTTACCTACACCGTGAACGGCGATTCCGGCTATGTGGCTCAAGTAGACTACGAGGGCGAGGCTCAGTACCCAGCCTACCAGCCCTCTCCTAGCTACAGGCCAACCCCTGGTTACGCTTAACGAAATAGTTAATACACATGTTTAAATCTGCATAAATTATTACATTAATAAAAAATACTAAAAGATTACCTGACCACCACCCTTAACTACTAACGAATAAATTGAAACATGTACACATACGAATGAAAAAATAATAATTCCCCTCAAGTATGTTGTATAATAAAACTTAGATTTACCATCAAGCACACAGTAATACATGACTCCTACCAATCAGTATAAGTACACGAATAACAACGTACAATTAGAGGTACATCACGGAAAGAACTGATAACAAAGTTAATTCCAGCCCATCATTTTTATCCCAAAATGTCTTCATTCCAAAATCATGCCGTGATTAACAATCTTATTACTGTTTGTAAGTTCTGTGGAATGCGTAGATAAATCTTACAATGTCAAAATGCCTGAATAAATTGAAGTCAACGACACGAACATACAGTAATTACTATTAACCCTCGGCTGAATGATGGCATTCTGTATTTTGGAAAATTCTCCTATTCACATCTTTGTTGTAGTGAATCGGTATTGTCGAAGCCATAAAGTTCATAAATACATAAAGTTAATTAAAGTTTTTTTTTATTCGAAATGTTATAATACCATACTGATAGACTGCATAATATATTTTGTTCTTTAATTTAATAAATGTTTTGTCATTAAATTTTAATGTACCTGCTCAAACATTAGCTTTATTTAAAAAACACAGAGGAACCCATACAGCCTTAGCCCTAATTTACGAAAACATAGCAAACGCAATGCACAACCGAGATCAATGTAACGTAGTATTAAGGGACGAAGCAAAAGCATTCTACAATGTCTGGCACTTAGGGCTCAAATACAAAATTACCACCCAAGAACTTCCCAACAAATTTACTTCCTTTCTTTGTAACTTCCTTGACAACAGAGAGGCTAAAATTATCATTGGAACCACATAGGCAAGCATCAAGTTATACAGCGGAGTACCACAGGGAAGTAACCTCTCACCCACACTCGGCACAATATACACGGTGGACATGCCACCTCCTACACACGGAGAATACGTAGCTTATGCTGATGACGTCACCCAAATCATCCAACATCCAGGCAAGGGCAAACAGATGATGGCACGAAAAACAGCCCACGCCATCGAACAAATTAACGAATATGAAAAAAAGTTGAAAATACAGACCAATACACAGAAACTAAATATCATACACATTGCCAAAATAAACCCAGCACCAATCACAGTCAACAACGTATCTATACAATACTCCAACGAAGGCAATATTCTGGGACTCACAATAGCAAGAACAGGCATAGCAAAACACATAACACAACGCAAATCGCTTGCCCAATCACAACTCACAAAACTACGAAGATTTAGCAAAATGGACACAAAAATTCAACTACACCTATTCAAAGCACTTGTCCGCCCTCACCTGGAGTACTCACCAATACCACTCAGCACGATCAGCAAAACCAGCCAATTTAAACTTCAATTAGTAAAAAACAAAGCTATCCGTAAAGCATCAAAGCAACTCCCCCCATACAATACCAAAATACAAGAACTTCACGAATTATACAATATCGAAAAACTGAACACACACACAGCCAAGCTCAGAGAATCTGGAGCAAACTTGAAGATTTGAATTGAATTGAATTGAATTGCTGTTCGAACTGAACGACACGACCCTCCTCGGCAAATGTGGGCCCAGATCGGAATAACGTCTCTGGAAGGCAACACCATCACCACCAACCCGGCATCCCAACCCAGAAGAGGCCGAGAGACTTTAAAACTCTTCTCCTACGAACAAAACTGCAGAGACAGGCGGAGAGCACAACGGCGTCTGCGTCAGACCGAACTCCAGATGATCGAAAAGAGGCCGCAATGTTGAAGAAAGACATAAACAGACGCCAAACCAGCAAGAACTCCAGGGGGTGATAAAACGAAGCAAGGACACAGCACCAGGGGCCGACAGGATAACCTACTTCATGCTTTTTCCATGCCGGAGAAGCCGGGCACAAGGCTTGCTACAAGTCACCGAAATGCTTTGTGGATAGCACAGGAACTTCCACCGGAATGGAAGAGAGCAGATATACAGCCCATTCCGAAGCTCAAACCAGACAAACCAAGACCATCTTCATCCTCCAGATTCTTAACGAAGACGGGAAAGAATGGCTCTCCAACGAACTCAAGTGGAAGAAGTCGACAACCCGCACCCTCATATTTTGCTTACCGAGAACACCGGCCCCAGAGCAACATCATTGCCGGATACTCCAGCACGATGGACCAATAAGCCAGCTGATGATATTTACCTCGGCAGAGAAGGCCTTCGAACTAGCAAATCCACTGGCCATTATAACGACTCGCCGAAAAAAGGCGTCAAGAAGGTTGCTGGGGTGGATCCAGACTACCTCACACACAGAGAAGCAAGAGTACGCTTTCAGGGGCAACCTCCAAGCTACAGGGTCCACCAAAACGGAACCCCAGAAGGAGAGCATCTCAGTCTAACGCTGTTCAATGTCCTGATGGAAAATACAAAGTCAGACTTCCTTTTTCAGACCAAACAGCCAAGCTCCTTTTGCTATGCAGACGACTTACAGCTCATAGTAAGAGGGCAAACAGACTAGTCAACAACACGCACTCCAACTTATAGAAGAGGAGTGCAACAGACTTAGACTCAAATAATCCAGCCAAAATTAAAAAGCGGTAGCCATCTGCACGAGCACACCAGACATGATGCTCTCCATACAAAACCGCCAGTAGTCTGGACCAGCACCCACCAGTGTCTTGGGAATCTGTGGTTCGACCAGAAACTCACTTTCAAGCAGCAACTCGAGTATCTCAGGCACAGGACGAACAACCCAGACACAACATAATGGTCGCTCACCAACAACCACAGGAGCGAACATACACGTGCTCAAAGCCTACTACGGCCGCCATCACATCGCTGGTAGAATTACAGTGCTCTAGCGCTTATTGGACTGAAGAGAAGACCAGATAGCTAAACTAAGTATCCAAAAATAATACTCTCAAAGACCATGTTTAGGAGCACCCATGTGGACCAGAATTTGCAATTTGCAAAATGGAAACTGAACTACTACCCTGGCAGTACGAGTCAAAACGGTGACAGCCGGTCTCCTCGCCAAAATCAGCAGTGAAACGAATAAGCCCACAGCTGCCAAAACGCGAATCGGTGCCCTCCCTCCACCTCGACCACAAGGCGCGAGGGCCAACTGATCCTCTCCGAAGACAACGAGGTCATCGGAGCACCTGCAAGCAGAAACACTCGTCAAGAACAACCAGACATACAGGGAACCAGGACTGTAGTTCCACCACCATGGAGCCCTCCACCAGCCACATTCAAAATTACCGAACTGGGTGATAACCAGCCAACCTCCAGAAGGAGGACTTCAAAAGAAGAACTCCAAGCCAAAACCACCGAGACACCGGCTGATAAGCATCTTACTTCAGGGAACGGCTCAGTGGACCGAAAACATCATAGATCCGGAGCGGCCTTCTACACCCAAAGATCAGACCGTCCTTTGGAGACTTTCTAATGACTTCCTCCACCCACCAAACAGAATTTAGTAGCAATCTCAGAGGCCTACAACACACTACAACACAACCCCACAATAAGTCCATCAATATTCACACGGACTCGAAAACGGCCATACAGACGCTGCAACATAGTCAGCAAAAGACAACGTCCACATCATAACCCCGATCCTCGCACAGCTGGGACTTCAAGGAACAAAACCATCCTTCGTCTTACACTGGTTCCCAGTCATGTAGGGAATCGGAAATGACTTATAACCGAGCAAGCAGCCAAGGCAGCAACACGTTCTACAAGCGTGCATTCAAGTTCAACAAGCGTGAAACAGACCAAGAACCACCTCAGAAAGACTACCAAGCTCCACATCCAAAAGAGCTTCCTTGACGCTTTCAACGCTGATTCCCAATCAGCCAAATGGTACCTGGTTACAAAGGAGAACCACCATTCGCGGACGAGAAAACACCAAGACAAACCCACTGTAAGTGTATTCATCACTCACCTACAGTCCTTAGCATCACTGGCTCGTGTCCAGGGCGCCCACGTGACCCAGCTGTATATGGGTAGCCAAATTTTAGTTGGGATATAAAGGTTGTTTATGCGCAGTGCCGGTCACCCTATCCCCTCGTGTACAGGGGGATGTTTATTCTGCATCCACCCTGCCCATCAGCGCCGTTAGGGTTATCATTTTACCTTGAAGCTATGGATGCTTTGACTCTAAATAAACTTATTTCCCCTTTGGATCAAAACTACCAGGACCAGATCTAACATAGTCTGTCTATACTGGAGGAAAATTACTACACACCACATCTATTATAGTCAAGTCATCTGTTTATCTGTAAGCAAACAACATTCGAGAAACTCTTACTTTCCAAATTTGATCTATATCCAATATGCCACTTTTCCCTTCAAAAACCCATAAACCTGAGACACCAACTGTATAATCAGTGATGTCTTCGTTATCCACAAGTATCATCCTCACTGTGGTAACACTGTATGTTCACCACCTTTATTCAACAAACATTCATTATGGTGTTACCTTACCAACTCTAAGCCTGATCCATAAATTTATTACAATAAAGTAATAAGACGACTGAGGAAACTCTGAGGATCAAAGTTAAATGATAAATCACTGGTCAAACATAAGACAGTTAACACAAAACACATGCGTCTTACTGCACAACACTTCTGAATAAGGATGGATGGTCAGTGTTATTTTGTGATATCTCTTTATTTTAAATGAAAAACTAACTTTTTTTGAGCGTAGTAAATTGAGGAGTTAACATACAAACACAGCTCCAAAAGCAAAACCAAAATATATTCGATGGTAGACTATACATTATACTATCCTGATGAGTAGTGTTAGAACAACAGCATCTGGTAAACAAGAACCTGACCTATGAACTTTTAGGAGGATGATAGAGGCCAGAAAGCTCTTCAGGTGTTGGGTTTTGTCCATTCTCTTCATGGTGTTCAATGGTCATTTTCTAGGTGTCAAGGTCCCGTTGTTTTCTCTCGTCCATCTAACGCCAGGAAAAGATGGGTGGAGCCTTCAGTATATAAACCAAGCGCTTGTATTGGTGGACATCAGTCTCACTCTGCCTTGACACCTTAACATGGCTCTTAAGGTACTCAACTGAGTATTATATACATTGCTTGTCTGTCATGAATAGTTCGCTTAAATAATACTTAAAATATATTTTCTACTTTAAATTATCTCATTAATCTGTGGCTTTCAGGTTTACGTACTCGCTGCCCTTGTAGCTGTCACCGTTGCTGACACTATCCCTTACACTCCTCCACGCCCCTCCTACACTGCTCCTGCCCCCTCGGTAAGTTGAGAAACGTGTTACTATCCACACATAGGAGTTATCATTGTATGATTTTTTTTTACCCAAAATACTCACTGACATTATTTTTATTAACTGAATAACAGAATTTCTAATTCCTTATACAGTACTTCTCATTTGAATTATATCTTCCAAACATGAAATAATCTTCAATAAATGTTATGAATGGTGTTTTGACTTTTCTCTCTCAGGGTCCTGCCCAGTATAACTTTGACTGGTCAGTCAACAACGGCAACTCTGGCAACAACTACGGTCACAATGAAGGTCGCAATGGTTACGATACGGAAGGAGCTTATTACGTTCAGCTTCCCGATGGTCGTCTACAAAGGGTTACCTACACCGTGAACGGCGACTCCGGTTTCGTGGCTCAAGTCGAATATGAGGGTGAAGCCCAGTACTCAGCCTATCAGCCCTCTCCCAGCTACAGGCCAACCCCAAGCTACGCTTAACAAAATATTAGACAGACGTAGGAACTTGGCTCTCGTCGTCATCTTGTACGAAGTTCCTTAAATTATTATATTAATAAAAAATACTTAATTATTCTGTGTATTACCATCCTTATTTATTAATAAATAAGTAAATTAAGTGAAATATGTAAATAAACGAAAGAAAACAATGGTCGCTGGGAGCAACACATACAGTAATTCGTGCCTTTTGTCTATGTTAGTTTATTTGAATCTTCAAACTGAAATGCAATTCTATTGACCATCGTCTTATTCTTTGTTTACAGTAAAAACTAATATCTTAGTGTGCAAAAACGTAAGAAAATCACTTTTATTAATTGACTGAATCATATGATCTCAGCGACACGAACCTTAATCACAGTCGTACTCTCTTGCTGACTCACTACTGTACACACCATTTACAGTATCGCTACATCCATCTTACAGATTGGGAACGGTCACCAAATGTGTATTAGAAGAGTTAAAACTTTTAGAGATTATCGAAAATTATAATTTCACAAATACATATAGTGAGTTAAAGCGTTTATTTTAGAATTGTTAAATGCTATATATTTTAACATTAGACTCGCTTTTCATGTATTATCCCTCTATTTTATCCATAAATTTAGAATGTTTTGTCACATTATTTGGTTACCTTTAAACATATTTACCTAAGATCATTGAATAGTTTGAATATATAAAGTTAAATCACTTTAACCCAAAGTTATTACAAATTTAACCTTAGTCCTTTGAGTGGATACCACACTCATCTGCAGTCCTAAGAGCCGTTTCTTAACTACCAAGGCACCCAGGAATCCCAGCAGTGAACGGATAGTTAAATATATTGTATAGTTGGGAAAGTGATGGTATTTGAGTGGAGTGTCAGGCCCATTAAGTTGTATCCATCCTGCCCCGAAAGGGCCGCCAGGGCTCACTTGTTTATCTTAAGTATTTCTTTTAATTACTCTAAAATAAACATCTTTTCCCAACGGGCTTAAGTTACCATACGAATAGCCCAGCGCTAGAATAGGATAAGCGCCACAACCACCCAAACAGGTTTGTGTAGCTCATTCTTCCCCCAATAAAGTACAAGTGGTGGATATCTCTTTAGGACATTGCAAAAATGGTTAACGATACATTGAACAAATTATGTCGAAACAACCTTACTTACTCCAGTCTTGGTGCTCGCGGGGGAAAATGTGTTGCGCCAGTTGGAGGTAAGTCTCATGGGTGTATTTCTCACACACGAATAGTGACATTGTTATAATGTTTGTAAGCTACAATCCTTCAGTGAATACTATAATAAGCAAAACGCTCTAGTTATCAAACCTCTGGAGACATCACCATCACCCTATAACAATAGCTTTGTAAACATTACTCATATGTTTCTTACACACGCCTTAAAAACAACAACAGATCAGTAACGTTATCAAAGGTCTTGTTATGGGATAACCCTTAACTCAGTCGCGGAATGATCACCAGAGGTTTGGTGAGTATGGACTGTGCTTAGTACAGTAGAACTCGCTAAAGTATAGTAGCTTATAAACATTATAATAATGTCACTTAGAAAAGCTTCTTATTTAATATTTAACCCATCAAAGATTGTTATTATTAGAATGATATTCAGGGTGCCTTTGTGTTATTCTTAATGACCTACTGTACTTGTGATACAGTAATGTACTACAGTAATGTTTTTTTTGTGAAGTGAATGGTGCATTTATTATATTCTGCCAAAAAGTGTCCACAATTTCCAATAAATCATTGCAAACAACATGTTCATATATTAATTGATCGTGACGGTTTATCAATTTTACTGTAGCGCAACTTTGGATGCGACTTTATCGCATTTTTAAAAAAAGCGTTTATCCCATTCTGGCGCCGGGATACACATAGGTAAATCCACAACAAACTGTCTACACTGGACAATAATTACTAGAAACCAGATCTCCTACAACCGATTCAACTCATTAACCTTATTATTATATATTTTATGTCGCTTAAGATTTAACCAAAGTTATCACTAACCGTGCAAATATATCTCCAATATATGACACATTAAGAAAAGCACAGACAGCCATGAGAAAATGAAGGTATATCTCTTAAAATAGGAATGAATGGTAAAACACAGACTATACACAAGAATATCCTCAAGATTTACGATAAAGAAAATGGATCACTTGTTAAAGAAGATCATATCTTTTGGGAGGACGATGGAAATCAATAAACTCATCACGTATTAGATTTTGTCTGGCCTTCCCAGGAGGTGTCAAGTGGTGGTGTAGTCCAGTGGTCAATTAACAGAGTCAAGGACTTTGCTGCGATCTCTCTTATATCTTGCGTCATGACCAGATGGGTGGAGTCCCCGCGATATAAATCTGGCGATTGTAGCGCTAGATATCAATCTCGGTCCATCACACACCTCAACATAGTTCTTAAGGTAAACAATCCTTGTGCTGTGTCAGGAGAAATGTGGTGAAGTCATACTGTTGATTGATTAAAAACTAGGATTCGATGAGGAGTGAGGTGGTCGAGGAAATACAGCACTCAATTAAATATTCACGGCTGCGGATTCGATCTCGGGGTACTTCTATTCCACAGAACTGTAAAGATATGTTTAATTTTACAACTGTGGCATTATATGCCGTGTCGGCCTCAATACCTCATTATATACTGTACTCACGATATAGTTTACAGTGCGTTGTTATGGGCAAACTACCAATGCAGTGGCTTTACTACAATAAATTTCTTATCAAGTAATTGATACATGACGACCGAGGCGAGTCCGGTGTATTTAGTCACGTGTGTTCATACTTTTCATGTCCTGAGGTCCATTGTTAACCATGCATCGTACGATGTTTAACAGTATGCACAACACCAGAATGCGACCTTTCCGAGTGAAATTATATATAATTTGTGTAAAAGACAACCAGAATTAGGTGTCCAGATGTCTGTAAGGAAGATTCAATTAAGTACAACCCTGCTTGTATTTCTTACTTTAACTCTCTGGTTGAGGTTATGAAATTAAGGCAACATGTTAGAGAATTTTGCTTCCTACGGGTATATTGTATCACTCATTAATTACCTATGACGTTAATAATATGTTTATGTTCGTTAATTAAAAATATTTGTGTAGGAAATATTGAAAGAAGTTCGATGAAGTAATAACTAATTTCACCTCTTTAACGTTTACAGTTCTGGTTCAGTTCCACCGGTCGTCTAACATATCATAGTCCCTAATTATGACCTTCTCTTTTTGCTGAAGAAGCTGCCGTTCTTATTTTTGACCCTGTTATGTGCTAAACAGCATATCACGGTTATCTCACAAAAAAACGTGTCTTGTTACAATATACGTACTCCAGGTGTCCCTAACGGGCCATCGGGCCTAATGAGTCCATTATCGCTTTTTCATGAATTGTTTGTTTTCAGGTTTACATCCTCGCTGCGCTTTTGGGCGTTGCCGTTGCTGACACTATCCCCTACACCCCTCCACGTCCCTCCTACATCGCTCCCGCCCCTGCTGTAAGTTCTTGTGGACATTATCTTACATAACTGATGAAGAGTGTTTCACATCTAATGAAGTTGTCTCTCCTTTCACATATGAGAACTTAAAACTATTTTGTTTTCAATGGTTTATAATTCTCCTTCCCAGGGTCCTGCCCAATACGAATTTGACTGGACCGTGAACGACGCTAACTCCGGCAACAACTACGGCCACAATGAAGCTCGTAGTGGTTATGACACTCAAGGATCCTATTACGTTCAGCTCCCCGACGGTCGTCTGCAGAGAGTTACTTATACTGTGAACGGCGACTCCGGCTACTTGGCTCAAGTTGAGTACGAGGGTGAGGCGCAGTACCCAGCCTACCAGCCTGCTCCCAGCTACAGACCAACACCAAGTTATGTGTAATAAAATCTCAGTTTGAATAGAAATTTGGCTTTCTTAATCCACGGCAGTGAATCTGCTTAAATTGATGCATTAATTAAAACATTAAATACATTGCCAAATGCTTCTGGCGTTATTGCACAGGGGTACCTAATTTTCTTAAGAATTGATAATGAATTGATAATTTGTCCAGCATAACATCTTGCTGTAGATAAAGACTTTTTGAAATGGGTGTTCCGCCTCTGTTTGGTATAGATAAATCCTTAAATATCAAAATGAGTGTCTGAATAACACAAACTTATCGCCTGGGTGATGACAACCAACTCACTCACTCCCTCGTGTACACACTATTTACAGTGCTGTTCCCTTGCTGCAGGTTAGCGAGACCTTTTGAGACTACAAATTTATTAATTTAGTTTCTGATCTGTTCGGAGGTACTGGTCACTTGGTTAAGTTTGGGATGAGGTAGGAAAGGTTGGTCATAATATAGGAAGGGATTTCCGGGGACATGCAAATTTCTCTCATGCAAGGTGACACCGGTCATCTCAAGTATCCAACTACACATATGCGTTTTATTACTACTCAGTAATTATTATAATATTTTGAGTTGTGCTTTATTTCTTCAATTCAATTTCAAAATAATAGGGTCTAAAATATCTTCTGCTTGTGGGTCTGGTTTCTTTGTACAATTTCACCCCTAACGACTGGCCCAAGATACTCAGACGTATTCTCAGTCGATTGGGAACTAGGTGAATACGTTCAGGAGCGAGTTCCCTACACATGAATGGGTTTATTTAACACGTTTCCGAGGTCTATCACACCAGTCGCACGCATTTATTGATGCGTATGACCGGTATATGAGGTATGAGAGGCTCCCGAACGACTGAGAAAACGGCTGATTATGTTGTCTTACCGGTACTATTGACTTTAACACTCATCTGTGTACGGTACCAGAGACAGGTTAACTGTAATCACGTTGTCAGGTGAGGTCGGTAAGCATTGTCAGTGTCTGTGATGATCTGAGCACAAAACACGAGACAACCATGCTCAGTAAGGTGTTGTAGTGGGTCCCTGGCGGTGGTATTAGGTAATTATTCGTATATATATATGATGAAATTGAGAATATAAATAATTTGGTACCTGGAGACATATCCCCATATTAGTAGGTGAATATATCCATGTCTTAATATGACACGGACTCCCCATAATCCATTGTTTTTAATCCCTCAAATTTATTGGATCCCCTGAATAAGAGAAACCCCAGCGTATTTCACTTGATAATTAAACACCTTAATTCTAAGCTAACCATTCTTTACTAAATTTACCTAACACCTACAGTTATTTAATGACATTTCATTTTTACTGGCAACAGGAAGCTGCAGTATTAATAGAAAATGAACTTACTAATTGGTTCACAGTAAGACGGGGAGTAAGACAAGGCTGTGTTCTCTCTCCATCATTGTAAAATATGAAATAAAAAATCTTAATGAGAGAAGTTAGAAGTGATAATGAAGGACGAAAAGTTTTTGGAAAAGTAATTTAGAATATACGTTTTGCAGATGATAATGATCTTATCACAAATAGTGAAAAGGTAGAACAAAACTCATTAAAAGATTAGTGGAAAAAGGTGAAAAATGTGGTTTAGGAGTGAATGCTGTAAAGACTTAAGATATGGTTGTTTCTAAATTGGAAATAAATTCGAAACTGGTGGCTGTCGAGTGCGCTGCTAGCGTAGTACTTTACTGTATCGATGCAGCGTTCAAGAATAAAAGACGAACTTTGATCTTTATGACGTCTTTACCTTTAAATTATAAAAAAATAACTCTATGTAAATATCTTGTTCCATATGGCTGTAAGTTAAGAGGGGCAAGTATACAACACACTGATGTTAAGACTTAACAATCATAAGTTAAGGGCTGTAAAGACACATAGAATTAAACACTTTTCCCGGTATTAACTAGCCCTTGATAAGTAAACTCTTATATAAATATATAAGGTAATAACAAGCTCAAATTAAAATATAACGTTAACTACCCTTACATGTATACAATGGAGCAAGAAAATAATAGCGAAAAACCTGGCTGTAGAAACCCAACTACACTTTCTCTTCTTCACGTCAGAACTGATGATTCCACACCTCAAAGCAGGCAACTGAGCTCAGCAAGGGCAGTTATTTTTCACACTATTAAAATGATATCTGAATATTACAATTGATAACCTAAATGATATAAAATACAGAATAGTTCTTTCAAAAGCACATGGCTGATAATTCAACAGTGAAATTAAACAATCAAAAAACTGTGAAATTAACCCACCAAAGAAAATGGGAATCGGCCACAGAAACTCAAGCTAAACCATTTTCTATAACACAGGAACTAAAGTGATCAACTTTTCGGCCCTAAGATAGTGAAATGTTCGTTAAACTTAAATTATCTTTACTTAATATGCCAGTTTTTCCTTGAACCGGATATACCCTTTACTGCTAAGGTGACAATGGTGGGGTGAAACCGTTTTTTAATATTAATGAAATATATCCAGTATGTAGCTTTAATTTCAATACATCAACCTGGGACAGCAACAGTACAACACTAATCTCTGTATGTTGGACACATGTATCATCCTTCCTTTGTTTTGCTCACCATCCTTATTCTACAAACGTCATTGCAGTATGACCTGACCACATCTGAGAACAAAAATATGTGAAAAGAACATGTGAAATGGCGGACTGTTCATAACTATACACACGCTTTTTACTCTGGAAAGTTTATTCATGAATAAAGATGGAAATTAATGTTATTTATACTTTCGTCTATGTAAAATAATTTGCTTAATACATTTAATTAAGGAAACAAGAACTAACCTGACAGCACATTTAGATTTAGGAATCTCTGTAGAAACACATTAACCAAAATAAGTAAATCGTAGAACGTACAACTCAGTTCAGAAAACCTCTATGAGGAAAGTGTTAGAATACTGAAAGTTAGTAAACTAATTCATGGCCTATGACCTCTGGGAAGATATTGATGGTCTGCTCTTCCCGGGAAGGCGCTAAGAGGTGGTGAAATTATGTTGTCGCACCCCAGTTTCAAGGGCTTTGCTGCATTCCCTCTTACATCTAACGTCACGAAAAGATGGGTGGAGTCTCCGCTCTCCAATATATAAGCCCGAGCGTGTATTGGTGGACATCAGTCTCGCTCTACCTTCACATTTCAACATGACTCCTAAGGTAAACAATTGAGTGTGAACTACATTGCTTGTCTGCCATGAGAAGTGTGCTTAGATAAATCTTGAAATCTACTTAGAACTGACTCACGATTCTCTGGCTTTCAGGTTTACGTCCTCGCTGCCCTTGTGGCCGTCGTCATCGCTGACAATATCCCCTACACCCCTCCACGTCCATCTTACAATGCTCCTGCCCCTGCTGTAAGTTCTATGTTCCTTTTGCTATCCACACACAATACAGGTCATCGTTCAGCGAGTTAGTATTGAATTACATTAAACAAAATATGGATTTACAAAATCAATAAACTGTACTCTACATTAAGTCTTACGAACATAAATACATCTTCAAGATATACTACGATTACGATTAAATAGTGTATAATTTTCACCCTCAGGGTCCTGCACAGTACAACTTTGACTGGTCAGTGAACGACGTAAACTCCGGCAACGACTACGGCCACAACGAAGCTCGTAATGGTTACGATACTGAGGGATCTTATTACGTTCAGCTTCCCGACGGTCGTCTGCAGAAAGTTACCTACACTGTGAACGGCGACTCCGGCTATGTGGCTCAAGTCGAACATCAGGGTGAAGCCCAGTACTCAGCCTACCAGCCCTCTCCCAGCTACAGGCCAACCCCTGGCTATGCTTAACCAAATCATAGTTTCCTTAATCCTTTTGTATGAATCTCCATAAATTATTACATTAATAAATCATACTCAAGATTTTGTGTTTCATTAACTTACTGACAATAATGAATTAAATATGTAAATAACCGAAGAAAACAAACAATATACATCGATGGCCTACTTCAGGTGTGTTAAAAATAATATGAACTGTCGTGAATGCTTCCTGCCATTCAGTAGCATTTCACATGTAACAGTTATATTCAGAGTTACATCACTGAAACCACTAATGACAAAGGCAAGTCCATCTCATCATAATGCATTCGAAAACTTAGCCATGCTGATATCTTGTCGTGAATAACCATCTTAATATTCTTTGTATTTCGCAAAAATACATATATTATAAAAAAAAATATTGCAAATTCGACAGATTCATTGAGTAAATAATTTAAATGTGATTCTTCTGTGTTTATATGTTATGTGTAAGGAAATGAAGTCAAAGACACGAACAACATAAATATTATTAACCCTTTGCTGCATGATAACATTCGGACGAACCTCACTGACTTACCAACTCATTCCTGTTGAGCCAGGTCGAACACCAGTACTCAGCCTACCAGCCCTCTCTCAACTACAGGCCAACCCCTGGCTAAGCGTAAATAAATTCTAAACTAATTAGGAACTTCGCTTCCTTAATTCTCATTTATGATTTTCCTCAGCTAATTTCAATAAAGAAATATTCTAGAAAAGTATCTGTCACAATGCTTATCTTTCTGACGAACATAATAGAATAATTTAATGAACCGGGGGTAATAAAACTAACAAGTTTAAATGAATATCAACTAAAGATTTAGCGGTAAAAATATAGAAACAGTCATTTCCTTGATGTCCATCTGAAGCCCTTTATATTATTTTACAATTATATCAATATATTGTACAGTACGAAAAACAAAAATAAGAAAACATTATTAATTAAGGGAGGAATATTTTTTCTGCAATAATTGTCAACGTTATGTGGCCTCGATATATGAATTCATAAATATTGAAATGTCTATCTGAATACGTGGAAAAAAATAAACAAACATTAAACACCGCTAACCGTCGTCTGGTTGATGACAACCAAGATGACACAGACTTACTGTACTGACTTGTTGACTCGCTCATGTACAAAATATTTATGGCATCTTTTTCTTCCCTCTTAGGGAAGTATGTAACTGGATAATTATATAGTAAACGGGTTGAAGGCTTTCTCCCAGGTTTGCTTTGAATATTTCTACTACACATAATATTGACATTGTTGTTAAGGCTTTAGAGATATGAAATATAATTCAAAACCAATAAATACTTTAACCTTAGATCGTTAAATTATATAACATCTGACTCGGAAATGTTCTCACTGGATATCCTTTAATTCTTAACTTCATAAATCGTCACCATATAAGTGAATTAAATTTACATAAGGATATTGAAAGAAAATAATCTTAATCTTTAAATAAAAATCCCTCTATCTATTCATATATTATCTTTATATATTTCAATACATTTAATTAACCCTTTCACAGTGGAAGGTTAAACTAAGCTGAATAAAATCGTCTGGCGGTAGGCAGACTATAATGGCAAGTGCGTACACGGGTTGAAAGTGTTAATCGAGATAAGTTTTATAAACCTTAAATACATCATATATTTATATTTAACGACTTTAAGTGTATTCATCACTCACCTACAGTCCTTAGCATCACTGGCTCGTGTCCAGGGCCACGTGACCCAGCTGTATATGGATAGCCAAATTATAGTTGGAATATATAGGCTGCTTATACTCAGTGCCGGCCACCCTATTCCCTCGTGTACAGGGGGATTAGTATGTATTATTCTGCATCCACCCTGCCCATCAGCGCCGCTAGGGTTATCATTTTACCTTAAAGCTAAGGATGCGTTGCCTTAATAAACATATTTCCCATTTGGATCTAAGTCACCAGGACCATATCTAAAGTAATCTGTCTACGCTGGAGGAAAATTATTCGACACTAGATCTATATTAATCAGATCAATTTTTTATCTATGTAAACAACGTTTGAGAAAATCTTACTTTGCCAAATTTGATCTATATCCTTTTACGAACCACGCCATCTATTGTGTCATGATCTAACTACCCAGCACTACCGAGCAACGCCATCTAGGGACGCGACCCGAGTATGACTAGTCTTAGTCACCAATCCGGGTTTCCTTTCTCTATATCCTGGTTGTTGCGTCACCTCCTCCAACTCTTCCTCATCAGCTCCGGATCGAGGAGAGTTCAGTTCACTCTGGGAAGTGACCATGCTTGGATCACCTATCCTGGAAACCTACGGCACAGTGACTACTTTCCATCTTCTTCAATACTCAGCCCTACTCGTCAGACACTTCAGCACCGCACTTGAGTATTGTAATCCTATATTACCTCCCACCTCCACTTGCTTCAGATTGTTGTATGTTGTATAAATATGTATATACTGTTAAGCCAATGTTGCGTATGCTTAAGTTAAGTATGGTTAAGGGTAAATTATAGAAAGCTGGATATTTTGTTAAGGAATTTATGGTACTTTATTATACACAACAAAAACTCGCATCCTTTGTCTACCCTTTTATAGTCCGATTGTCTTTGTTTGTTTAGTTTTTTTATTGTTGTTGCCTGTTGGGATCTGGGTAGTCTTTTAACTAACTGTGACGTTAATAATATGTTTATGTTCCATAATTAATAATATTTTTGTAGGAAATATTGAAAAAAGTTCGATGAAATAATAACTAATTTCACCTCTTTCACGTTTACAGTTATGGTTCAGTTCCACTGGTCGTCTAACATATCAGAGTCCCTAATTATGACCTTCTCTTTTTGCTGAAGAAGCTGCCGTTCTGATTTTAGACCCTGTTATGTGCTAAACAGCATATAACGTATATCTCACACACACACACAAAAAACGTGTCTTGTTACAATATACGTACTCCAGGTGTCCCTAACAGGCCATTGGGCCTAATGAGTCCATTATCGATTTTTCATGAATTATTTGTTTTCAGGTTTACGTCCTCGCTGCCCTTGTGGGCGTTGCCGTTGCTGACACTATCCCCTACACCCCTCCACGTCCCTCCTACAACGCTCCCGCCCCTGCTGTAAGTTCGTGTGGACATTATCTTACATAACTGAGAAGGAATGTTTCACATCTAATGAAGTTGTCTCTCCTTTCATATATGAGAACTTAAAACTATTGTGTTTTCAATGGTTTATAATTCTCATTCCCAGGGTCCTGCCCAATACGAATTTGACTGGACCGTGAGCGACGCTAACTCCGGCAACAACTACGGCCACAATGAAGCTCGTAGTGGTTATGACACTCAAGGATCCTATTACGTTCAGCTCCCCGACGGTCGTCTGCAGAGAGTTACTTATACTGTGAACGGCGACTCCGGCTACTTGGCTCAAGTTGAGTACGAGGGTGAGGCGCAGTACCCAGCCTACCAGCCTGCTCCCAGCTACAGACCAACACCTAGTTATGTGTAATAAAATCTCAGTTTGAATAGAAATTTGGCTTTCTTAATCCACGGCAGTGAATCTGCTTAAATTGATGCATTAATTAAAACATGAAATACATTGCCAAATGCTTCTGGTGTTATTGCACAGGGGTACCTAATTTTCTTAATAAATTGATAATGAATTGATAATTTGTCCAGCATAACATCTTGCTGTAGATAAAGACTTTTTGAAATGGGTGTTCCGCCTATGTTTAGTATAGATAAATCCTTAAATATCAAAATGAGTGTCTGAATAACACAAACTTATCGCCTGGGTGATGACAACCAACTCACTCACTCCCTCGTGTACACACTATTTACAGTGCTGTTCCCTTGCTGCAGGTTAGCGAGACCTTTACAGACTACAAATTTATTAATTTAGTTTCTGATCTGTTTGGAGGTACTGGTCACCTGTTTAAGTTTGGGATGAGGTAGGAAAGGTTGATCATAATATAGGAAGGGATTTTCGGGGACATGCAAATTTCTCTCATGCAACACCGGTCATCTCAAGTATCAACTACACATATGCGTTTTATTACTACTCAATAATTATTATAATATTTTGAGTTGTGCTTTATTTCTTCAATTCAATTTCAAAATAATAGGGTCTAAAATATCTTCTGCTTGTGGGTCTGGTTTCTTTGTACAATTTCACCCCTAACGACTGGCCCAAGATACTCAGACGTTTTCTCAGTCGTTTGGGAACTAGGTGAATACGTTCAGGAGCGAGTTCCCCACACATGAATGGGTTTATTAAACACGTTTCCGAGGTCTATCACACCAGTCGCACGCATTTAATGATGCGTATGACCAGTATATGAGGTATGAGAGGCTCCCGAACGACTGAGAAAACGGCTGATTATGTTGTCTTACCGGTACTATTGACTTTAACACTCATCTGTGTACGGTACCAGAGACAGGTTAACTGTAATCACGTTGTCAGGTGAGGTCGGTAAGCATTTTCAGTGTCTGTGATGATCTGAGCACAAAACACGAGACAACCATGCTCAGTAAGGTGTTGTAGTGGGTCCCTGGCGGTGGTATTAGGTAATTATTCGTATATATATATGATGAAATTGAGAATATAAATAATTTGGTTCCTGGAGACACATCCCCATATTTGTAGAGGAATATATCCATGTCTTAATATGACACGGACTCCCCATAATCCATTGTTTTTAATCCCTCAAATTTATTGGATCCCCTGAATAAGAGAAACCCCAGCGTATTTCACTTGATAATTAAACACCTTAATTCTAAGCTAACCATTCTTTACTAAATTTACCTAACACCTACAGTTATTTAATGACATTTCATTTTTACTGGCAACAGGAAGCTGCAGTATTAATAGAAAATGAACTTACTAATTGGTTCACAGTAAGACGGGGAGTAAGACAAGGCTGTGTTCTCTCTCCATCATTGTATAATATGAAATAACAATTCTTAATGAGAGAAGTTAGAAGTGATAATGAAGGACGAAAAGTTTTTGGTAAAGTAATTTAGAATATACGTTTTGCAGATGATAATGATCTTATCACAAATAGTGAAAAGGTAGAACAAAACTCATTAAAAGATTAGTGGAAAAAGGTGAAAAATGTGGTTTAGGAGTGAATGCTGTAAAGACTTAAGATATGGTTGTTTCTAAAGTGGAAATAAATTCGAAACTGGTGGCTGTCGAGTGCGCTGCTAGCTTAGTACTTTACTGTACCGATGCAGCGTTCAAGAATACAAGACGAACTTTGATCTTTATGACGTCTTTACCTTTAAATTATAAAAAAATAACTCTATGTAAATATGTTGTTCCATATGGCTGTAAGTTAACAGGGGCAAGTATACAACACACTGATGTTAAGACTTATCAATCATAAGTTAAGGGCTGTAAAGACACATAGAATTAAACACTTTTCCCGGTATTAACTAGCCCTTGATAAGTTAACTCATATATAAATATATAAGGTAATAACAAGCTTAAATTAAAATATAACGTTAACTACCCTTACATGTATACAATGGAGCAAAAAAATAATAGCGAAAAACCTGGCTGTAGAAACCCAACTACACTGTCTCTTCTTCACGTCAGAACTGATGATTCCACACCTCAAAGCAGGCAACTGAGCTCAGCAAGGGCAGTTATTTTTCACACTATTAAAATGATATCTGAATATTACAATTGATAATCTAAATGATATAAAATACAGAATAGTTCTTTCAAAAGCACATGACTGATAATTCAACATAGAAATTAAACAATCAATATACTGTGTAATTAACCCACCAAAGAAAATGGGAATCGGCCACAGAAACTCAAGCTAAACAACTTTCTATAACACAGGAACTAAAGTGATCAACTTTTCGGCCCTAAGATAGTGAAATGTCCTTTAAACTTAAATTATCTTTACTTAATATGCCAGTTTTTCCTTGGACCGGATATACCCTTTACTGCTAAGGAGACAATGGTCGGGTGAAACCGTTTTTTAATATTAATGAAATATATCCAATATGTAACTATAATTTCAATACATCAACCCGGGACAGCAACAGTACAACACTAATCTCTGTATGTTGGACACATGTATCATCCTTCGTTTGTTGTGCTCTCCATCCTTATCCTACAAACGTCATTGCAGTATGACCTGACCACGTCTGAGAACAAATGTATGTGAGAAGAACATGTGAAATGACGGACTGTTCATAACTATACACAAGCTTTTTACCCTGGAAAGTTTATTCGTGAATATAGATGGAAATTAATGTTATTTATACTTTCGTCTATGTTAAATAATTTGCTTAATACATTTAATTATGGAAACAAGAACTAATCTGACAACACATTTAGATTTAGGAATCTCTGTAAAACACATTAACCCAAAAAAGTAAATCGTAGAACGCACAACTCTGTTCAGAAAACCTCTATGAGGAAAGTGTTAGAATACTGAAAGTTAGTCAACTAATTCATGGCCTATGACCTCTGGAAAGATATTGTTGGTCTGCTCTTCCGGGGAAGGCGCTAAGAGGTGGTGAAATTCTGTTGTCGCACCCCAGTTTCAAGGGCTTTGCTGCATTCCCTCTTACATCTAACGTCACGAAAAGATGGGTGGAGTCTCCGCTCTCCAATATATAAGCTCGAGCGTGTATTGGTGGACATCAGTCTCGCTCTACCTTCACATTTCAACATGACTCCTAAGGTAAGCAATTAAGTGTGAACTACATTGCTTGTCTGCTATGAGAAGTGTGCTTAGTAAAATCTTGAAATAATAATCTACTTAGAACTGACTCACGATTCGCTGGCTTTCAGGTTTACGTCCTCGCTGCCCTTGTGGCCGTCGTCATCGCTGACAATATCCCCTACACCCCTCCACGTCCATCTTACAATGCTCCTGCCCCTGCTGTAAGTTCTATGTACCTTTTACTATCCACACACAATACAGGTCATCGTTCAGCGAGTTATTATTGAATTATATTAAACAAAATATGGATTTACAAAATCAATAAACTGTACTCTACATTAAGTCTTCCGAACATAAATGCATCTTCAAGATATACTACGATTACGATTAAATAGTGTATAATTTTCACCCTCAGGGTCCTGCCCAGTACAACTTTGACTGGTCAGTGAACGACGTAAACTCCGGCAACGACTACGGCCACAACGAAGCTCGTAATGGTTACGATACTGAGGGGTCTTATTACGTCCAGCTTCCCGATGGTCGTCTGCAGAGGGTTACCTACACCGTGAACGGCGACTCCGGCTATGTGGCTCAAGTCGAATATCAGGGTGAAGCCCAGTACTCAGCCTACCAGCCCTCTCCCAGCTACAGGCCAACCCCTGGCTATGCTTAACCAAATCATAGTTTCTTTAATTCTTTTGTATGAATCTCCATAAATTATTACATTAATAAATCATACTCAAGATTTTGTGTTTCATCAACTTACTTACAATAATGAATTAGATATGTAAATAAACGAAGAAACCAAACAATATACATCGATGGCCTACTTCAGGTGTGTTAAAAATAATATGAACAGTCGTGAATGCTTCCTGCCATTCAGTAGCATTTCACAAGTAACACTTATATTCAGAGCTACATCACTGAAACCACTAATGACAAAGGCAAGTCACTCCCATCATAATGCATTCGAAAATTTAGCCCTGCTGATATCTTGTCGTGATCAACCATCTTAGTATTTTGTATTTCGCAAAAATACATATATTATAAAAAAAATTGCAAATTCGACAGATTCATTGAGTAAATAATTTAAATGTGATTCTTCTGTGTTTTTATGTTATGTGTAAGGAAATGAAGTCAACGACACGAACAACATAAATATTATTAACCCTCTGCTGCATGATAACATTCGGACGAACCTCACTGACTTACCAACTCATTCCTGTTGAGCCAGGTCGAACACCAGTACTCAGCCTACCAGCCCTCTCTCAACTACAGGCCAACCCCTGGCTAAGCGTAAATAAATTCTTAACTAATTAGGAACTTCGCTTCCTTAATCTTCACTTATGATTTTCCTCAGCTAAATTCAATAATAAAATATTCTAGAAAAGTATCTGTCACAATGCTTATCTTTCTGACGAACATAATAGAATAATTTAATGAACCGGGGGTAATAAAACTAGCAAGTTTAAAAGAATATCAACTAAAGATTTAGCGGTAAAAATATAGAAACAGTCATTTCCTTGATGTCCATCTGAAGCCCTTTATATTATTTTACAATTATATCAATATACTGTACAGTACGAAAAACAAAAATAAGAAAACATTATTAATTAAGGGAGGAATATTTTTTCTGCAATAATTGTGAACGTTATGTGGCCTCGATATATGAATTCATAAATATTGAAATGTCTATCTGAATACGTGGAAAAAAATAAACAAACATTAAACACCGCTAACCGTCGTCTGGTTGATGACAACCAAGATGACACAGACTTACTGTACTGACTTGTTGACTTACTCATGTACAAAATATTTATAGCATCATTCTCTTCCCTCTTCGGGGAGTAAGTAACTGGATAATTATATAGTAAACGGGTTGAAGGCTTACTCCCAGGTTTGCTTTGAATATTTCTACTACACATAATATTGTTAATGTGAGACATTATTCTTAAGACTTTAGAGATATGAAATATATTTCAAAACCAGTAAATACTTTAACCTTAGATCGTAAAATTATATAACATCTGACTCGGAAATGTTCTCACTGGATATCCTTTAATTCTTAGCTTCATAAATCGTCACCATATAAGTGAATTAAATTTACATAAGAATATTGAAAGAAAATAATATTAATCTTCAAATAAAAATCCCTCTATCTATTCATATATTATCTTTATATATTTCAATACATTAAATTAACCCTTTCACAGTTGGAGGTTACCCTAAGCTGAATAAAATCGTCTGGCGGTAGCCAGACTAAAATGGCAAGTGCGTACACGCGTTGAAAGTGTTAATCAAGATAGGTTTTATAAACCTTAAATACATCATACATTGATATTTAACGACTTTAAGTGTATTCATCACTCACCTACAGTCTTTAGCATCACTGGCTCGTGTACAGGGCCACGTGACCCAGCTGTATATGGATAGCCAAATTATAGTTGGAATATATAGGCTGTTTATGCTCAGTGCCTGCCACCATATCCCCTCGTGTACAGGGGGATTAGTATTTATTATTCTGCATCCACCCTGCCCATCAGCGCCGCTAGGGTTATCATTTTACCTTAAAGCTAAGGATGAGTTGCGTTAATAAACATATTTCCCATTTGGATCTAAGTCACCAGGACCATATCTAACGTAATCTGTCTACGCTGGAGGAAAATTAGTAGACTCTAGATCTATATTAATCAATATCAATTTTTTATCTATGTAAACAACGTTTGAGAAAATCTTACTTTGCCAAATTTGATCTATATCCAATATGCTACTTTTCCCTTCAAAAAGCCATATACCTGAGACACCAACTGTATAATCAGTGATGTCTTCGTTGTCCACAAGTATTATCCTCACTTTGGTAACCTATATTATATATACTGTCTCTTCACCACCTTCAGTCAACAAACATTCATTATGGTGTTACCTTACCAACTCTAAGCCTGATCCATAAATTTATTACGATAAAATGGGGGCACCGGTGGTAGAAGCCGTACCGTTCTTGCCTCGCAAGCGAGATGTCACGGGTTCGATTCCCGGGCCGGTGGAAGTTGTTTGGACATACTTCCTAGCCCCCATTAGTCCCTGTTCACCTAGCAGTAAAGTAGGTACCTGTTGTAAGTCGAAAGTTCCGAATTCGTATTCAGGGAGTTGTTGGAGCTTCCAAAAACTTGATGACATAAACCACTGACTCTCCAGGCTTCTACGCCCTTAACTCATGAGACATAAAGGCAAGCATGAACTTAGTATGCTTCGCTGTTGGGCATTGTAAACCCTTCTGCTCTTCACCCTACACAAGGATGTAGGGGGGGTGCCCAATAAAAAAATAAATAAAAAAAATAAAAAAAATACAATAAAGTAATAATACGACTGAGGAAACTCTGAGGATCAAAGTTAAGTGATAAATCACTGGTCAAACATAAGACAGTTAACACAAAACACATGCGTCCTACTGCACAACACTTCTGAATAAGGATGGATGGTCAGTGTTATTTTGTGACATCTCTTTATTTTAAATGATAAAACTAACTTTTTATGAGCGTAGTAAATTGAGGAGTTAACATACAAACACAGCTCCAAAAGCAAAACCAAAATATATTCTATGGTAGATTATATATTTTACTATCCTGATGAGTAGTGTTAGAACAACAGCATCTGGTAAACAAGAACATAACTTATGAACTTTTAGGAGGATGATAGAGGCCAGAAATCTCTTCAGGTGTTGGGTTTTGTCCATTCTCTTCATGGTGTTCAATGGTCATTTTCTAGGGTCAAGGTCCCGTTGTTTTCTCTCTTCCATCGAACGCCAGGAAAAGATGGGTGGAGCCTTCAGTATATAAACCAAGGGCTTGTATTGGTGGACATCAGTCTCACACTGCCTTCACACCTTAACATGGCTCTTAAGGTACTCAACTGAGTTTTATATACATTGCTTGTCTGTCATTAAAAGTTCGCTTAAATAATACTTAAAATATATTTTCTACTTTAAATTACCTCATTAATCTGTGGTTTTCAGGTTTACTTACTCGCTGCCCTTGTAGCTGTCACCGTTGCTGACACTATCCCTTACACTCCTCCACGCCCCTCCTACACTGCTCCTGCCCCCTCGGTAAGTTGAGATACGTGTTACTATCCATATATAGGCGGAGTTATCATTGCATGATTTTTTTTTTTACCCCAAAATCCTCACTGGCATTCTTTTTATTAGCTGAATAACAGAATTTCTAATTCCTTATACAGTACTTCTCCTTTAAATTATATCTTCAAAACATGAAATAATCTTCAAGAAATGTTATGAATGGTGTTATGGCTTTTCTCTCTCAGGGTCCTGCCCAGTATAACTTTGACTGGTCAGTCAACGACGGGAACTCTGGCAACAACTACGGTCACAATGAAGGTCGCAATGGTTACAATACGGAAGGAGCTTATTACGTTCAGCTTCCCGACGGTCGTCTGCAAAGGGTTACCTACACCGTGAACGGCGACTCCGGTTTCGTGGCTCAAGTCGAATATGAGGGTGAAGCCCAGTACTCAGCCTACCAGCCCTCTCCCAGCTACAGGCCAACCCCAAGCTACGCTTAACAAAATATTAGACAGACGTAGGAACTTGGCTCTCGTCGTCATCTTGTACGAAGTTCCATAAATTATTATATTAATAAAAAATACTTAAATATTCTGTGTATTACCATCCTTATTTATTAATAAATAAGTAAATTAAGTGAAATATGTAAATAAACGAAAGAAAACAATGGTCGCTGGGAGCAACACATACAGAAGTACGTGCCTTTTGTCTATGTTGGTTTATCTAAATCGTCATACTAAAATGTACTTCTTAATGACCATCGTCGGGGACCGGTGGTAGATGCGGTACCGTTTTTGCCTAGCAAGCGAGGTGTCACGGGTTCGATTCCCGGGCCGGTGGAAGTTGTTTGGACTTACTTCCTAGCCCCCATTAGTCCCCGTTCACCTAGCAGTAAAGTAGGTACCTGGTGTAAATCGAAAGTTGCGAATTCGTATTCAGGGAAAGTTGTTGGAGCTTCCATTATCTTCATGACATAAACCACTGACTCTTCAGGTTTCTACGCCCTTGACTCTTCAGGCTTCTACGCCCTTAACTCGTGAGACATAAAGGCAAGCATGAACTTAGCATGCTTCCCTGTTGGGCGCTGTAAACGCTTCTGCGCTTCACCTTACACGAGGATGTAGGGGGGTGCCCAATAAAAAATAAAAATATAAAAATAAAAAATTTGACCATCGTATTTGTCTGTTTTACGGGAAAACTAATATTTCAGTGATTTTCTTACGTTTTTGCACACTTTGTACTGTGGACTCGGTAGATATATCGTTAATTGTCAACGACTGAATCATATAAACTCAACGCACTCTCTTGCTGACTCACTCCTTTACACACCATTTTCAGTATCGTTACATCCATCTTGCAGAGGGGAACTGCCACCAAGTGTGTAGTAGAAGAGTTAAAACTTTCACAGATTGCCTTATTTATTGTAATATTAAACTCTCTTTTCATTTATTATCCCTCTTTTTTATCCATAAATTTTGAATGTTTAGTCACTCATTATTTTCCAACTGAACAGTGAAATAATTAATTCTCTATCCTTTACTACATACTGTATATCAATACTGTATGCTACCTGTTCATAATTTAGCTTTATTTCCTTAGTGTATCAATTTGGTTACCTTTAAACACATTTACCTAAGATCCTTGAATACTTTTGAAATATAAAGTTAAATCACTTTAACCCAAAGTTATTACAAATTTAACCTTAGTCCTTTGAGTGGATACTACACTCATCTACAGTCCTAAGAGCAGTTTCTTAACTACCAAGGCACCCAGGAATCCCAGCAGTGAACGGAAAATTAAATATACTATATAGTTGGGAAAGTGAAGGTGTTTGAGTGGAGTGCCAGGCTCAGTAAGCTGTATCCATCCTGCCCCTAAAGGGCCGCCAGGGCTCACTTGTTTATCTTAAGTATTTTTTTTAATTGCTCTTAAATAAACATCTTTTCCCAATGGGTTTCAGTTACCATGCGAATAGCCCAGCGCTAGAATAGGATAAGCGCCACAATCACCCAAACAGGTTTGTGTAGCTCATTCTTCCCCCAATAAAGTACAAGTGGTGGATATCTCTTTAGGACATTGCAAAAATGGTTAACGATACATTGAACAAATTATGTCGACGCAACATTACTTACTACAGTCTTGGTGCTCGCGGGGAAAAATGTGTTGTGCCAGTTGGAAGTAAGTCTTATGGGTGTGTTTCTCACACACGAATAGTGACATTGTTATAATGTTTGTAAGCTACAATCCTTCAGTGAATACTATAATAAGCAATCCTCTCTAGTTATCAAACCTCTGGAGACATCACCATCACCCTATAACAATAACTTTGTAAACATTACTCATATGTTTCTCACACACGCCTTAAAACAACAACAGATCAGTAATGTTATCAAAGGTCTTATTATGGGATAACCCTTAACTCAGTCGCGGAATGATCACCAGAGGTTTGGTGAGTATGGACTGTGCTTAGTACAGTAGTACTCACTGAAGTATGGTAGCTTATAAACATTATAATAAGGTCACTTAGAAAAGCTTGTTATTTAATATTTATCCCATCAAAGATTGTTATTGTTAGAATAATATTCAGGGTGCCTTTGGTACAGTTCTACTATTTTAGTGTAACAAAAGTGTACTACAGTAATGTTATTTTTTGTGGAGTGAATGGTGCATTTATTATATTCTACCAAAAAGTGTACACAATTTCCAATAAATCATTGCAAACAATATGTTCATATATTAATTGATCGTGACGGTTTATCAATTTTACTGTAGCGCAACTTTGGATGCGACTTTATCACATTTTTAATAAAAGCGTTTATCCCATTCTGGCGCCTGGCTACACATAGGTAAATCCAAAACAAAATGTCTACACTGGACAATAATTACTAGAAACCAGATCTCCTACAACCGACTCAACTCATTAACCTTATTATTATATATTTTAAGTCGTTTAAGATTTAACCAAAGTTATTGTAGCATGTTAGTCTACGATATTCTTAATAGTTTTGTCACGATGATTTCTTACTAACAGTGTAACACAGTAATAGGGAGAACATAATATCTCTACCTTTACCAACTATGCATCTGTTGAGGTGACTGTTAGTGTGAGTATAACAGTTACTTGTGAAGCTGTCATATATGTTACAACCTTCCTGGGTTATCACCACTTGTAACAATCACTTGCAAAGCATGTTACCTTATGTTCTAGATGTATTAAAATATAGATCAACGTTTATTGGATCTTCTGTATTGAAATCCAATATGTCCCTTTGGTTTGTTTAATATGAAAAGAGTTCTATGTACAATTTCAAAAAGGATTATCACCCAAGCTTAATCACTGTAGCTATGAGTGTTAAATGAGGACGGGGTAACTTAGATTAGCTCTTCTAAAATATGTCTGATTGATGTGAGACTGGGAGCGAACTTGAGTAGGGACCCTCGAGGGAGAACGGAAATATATCCGACGTCCTCCCTCGAGGACAGACGGGTCACCTCACCGATGACTCTAAATAATGTCTTCCTCTAGTGAGTGATATCACACTACTGCCTGCAATAGGTGGCCAGAGAGCCGGTAACTTAATCCTTAACTCATCGCTGGTTCTCGTCCAATAAACCGGGTTATACCAAATGTGAATGAGTAGCTGAATATTTAGTTGAGGAACTGAAGGCGATTGATTGTAGTGCCGACCACAGTACACTCTCCAATATACCCTTAACAGAATGTCTGTCCTATACAACACACTTGCTAATCTATATTTGTAGAACGCACAACTCAGAACAAAAAAACCTCTGAGGAAAGTGTTGGAATAGTGACATTTAGTAAACTAAATCATAACCTACGACCTCCTGGGATGGAAATGAAGGTCACACGCTCTTGCGTGTTGATATTTGTCAGCTCTTCACGGGAATGCAGTAATTGGTGTTGACGTTCCGTTGTCACTTCTCAGTTTCAAGGATTCTGCTGCTTTTCCTTTTACATCTAACGTCACGAAAAGATGGGTGGAGTCTCCTCTCTGCAATATATAAACCTGGCGCGTGTATCGGTGGACATCAGTCTCGCTCTCTCTTCACAACTCAACATGACTCCTAAGGTAAACAATTGAGTGTTAACTACATTGCTTGTTTGCCATGAGTAGTGTGCTTAGATAAATTTTGAAATAATAGTCTACTTAGAATTGACTCACGATTTGATGGTTTTCAGGTTTACGTCCTCGTTGCCCTTGCAGCCGTCGTCATCGCTGACAATATCCCTTACACCCCTCCGCGTCCCTCTTACAATGCTCCTGCACCCTCGGTAAGCTCTTAGTCCGTAAAACTATCTATCTATACACAATACCAGTCATCATAATCCGACTCTTAATTGTATTACTGTAAGTATTATTTTTGTCTCGTTTACCTGAAAGAATAAACTGAACTTGCACTTTAAGTGATTAAACCTTTATCTCGAGTTTTGCAAAGAATATGATATAAATGGTGTATGGCTTTTTCCCCCAGGGTCCTGCCCAATACAACTTTGACTGGTCAGTGAACGACGTGAACTCCGGCAACGACTACGGCCACAACGAAGCTCGTAATGGATACGATACTGAGGGATCTTATTACGTTCAGCTTCCCGACGGTAGGCTACAGAGGGTTACCTACACCGTGAACGGCGATTCCGGTTACGTGGCTCAAGTCGAACATCAGGGAGAAGCCCAGTACTCAGCCTACCAGCCCTCTCCCAGCTACAGGCCAACCCCTGGCTACGCTTAACCAAATTAAGGATTAGGAATTAGCTCCCCTAATCTTCTTGTATGAATTGTCATAAATTATTACTTTAATAAATCATACTTTAAATATTATCTGTCACCATCCTTAACTTCAATATTAGTGAATCAATTATGTAAATAAACGAAAAAACTTGGTAACCCACTTCAGTTAAGTTAAAAATTATACATACATAGCTGCACCACCAAACACAGAAATAGCCATACATGCCTCCTGCCAGACGGTAAAATTAGATAATAACTTTCTCACATTGAGTTTGATCATTGAATTCACCGATAATTAATGTTAATTCCACCCCATCGTTGTTCATCTAAGAACGTCTCCTTTCTAAAATATCTTTGTGTTCCTTGTCGTTGGACATTTCCCCATGTTAAAATAGGTTTGATTAAATATGGTGCTCAAACTTGGTTCACGTATTCCAGATGGGATCCTATGAGCGCCACATATAAGGACATGTGTATTTCTTACTCATTTTTGTTGAGACCTTAGAGATATGAAATATAATTAAATATCATTAAAAACTCTAAACTTAGATCATTAAATTCTAAAACATCTGGCTCGGCAATGTTCTCACTAGATGCCCTTTAATTAGTTATTCAATAATTCATCGCCATATAATTATTAATTATTTTTACATAAGAATATTGGAGGAAAAAACTCTACCAAAGCGCCGACCCCAAATTATGCCTAAGCTAAACACAATACTGAGACAGGAACTTGCTTTATCAAAGTGGACGTTTGAATATGCTTAACTTATTACATAAATAAAATTATCTAAGAAAATCTCTCTCAGAATCCTTAATTCATTCAGGAGAAAATCGAAAAGATATGAATGTATACAAATAACTCTCAAACATACTAAAAAGAAAAAGTTCATGTTTCATCTTTTCCATTTCAAAATTTGTTTGTCGGCTTGTTTATTAATAAAATAATTTGATACTAAGAAAAAAAATACAATAGATTGCATTTACCCAGTAATTGGTAAGGTGACTGTCCAAATGAATTAGCTTAAGGTAAACAAAATATTTACACTGTTATTTCTCATCTGGTGTGATGAGAGCTAATGTGACACAACACTACTAAAGTTTCACTCACCTACAGACTCCCTCTCTTTCCCTGGGGGAAGGAGTGAACTAAACATTAGTACAAGGGTTGAAGGCCTTCATCCCGATTGAAATTTTAATAGTCTATCTGTTCGCAGGTTTGTTCATTTGAGTTATTACTATTAAGACCACATATACAACAGGATATATACCTGTGAATCGACAAAAAAATAATGATAATAAAAGTCCCAGATGTGTTTAATTTGAGATATTTCAATATTAAACTCTGAAAACTTTTGAAAGCATAATATTAGTTCTCTTCATCACAATATTCCTTCTAATAACTTTTATCATAGTTTTTTATAGGGATTACCTTAAGCTCATATTGTGGATGTAAGTTACCAGACGCAGATCGACAACAAACTACCTGCAGTAAAAAAAAAATAAGCAGATATAACAAAGTCTTATCACCTCTGCCAAGAATGAGAAAGTATATCGTGATCTTTTTAGTTTACCTCATCAGATTTACCTCCAGTGTCAGTTTCATATTTATTGGGAAATTGTATCTTGGGCACATAGCTTGTAATTCCCATCATTGGTGTAATATTCATCCATTATGGTATCGATACAAGGATAAATATCCGCCGTCTGTGTTGAAGAATCATGTATTTACAGTTTTTCTTGGCCAGTTCTACAATTAATCTAAGAACTCTGTAACAAGAAATATTACTGAGCAAAAACTGAATAAGATCGTTCCAACTTTCCCTGTTATACACGTCATGACAAAATGGGTGGAGCCTCCAATATATAAACCTAGCGTGTATCGTTAGACAACAGTCTTTTTCCTTTTACACCTCAACATGGTTCTTAAAGTAAGCATATCAATATGATATGCAATGATTGTCCAACCTGATCGGTGTTCTTCGCTAAAAAATCGATTCTGTTTTGCTTTCGTGATTTTTCAGGTTTGTGTCACCGCTGTCCTTGTGGCCATCGCCGTCGCTGACACATCCTACACTCTTCCAAGTCCCTCCTACAACGCCCCTGCCCCTGCTGTAAGATTTTATGTTTTTATTTGAATGCAATAACAGTTGTAATTGCAGTTCTCTTTAACTGAGCCAGAATTTCCAAATGTAGTCCGCCCAACTTTTTTTACTCCTTCAATAATTCGTACAAGATTTTTTCCAACATATTCTAATATATATAATATAATCTTAAATGAATTTGACTCTCAGGGTCCTGCCCAATACAACTTTGATTGGAAGGTGAGGGACGACAACTCTGACAACGACTTCGGCCACGATGAAGCTCGTAATGGCTATGACACTCAGGGATCATATTACATTTAACTTCCCGACGGTCGTCTACAGAGGGTTACATACACCGTGAACGGCGATTCGGGCTATGTGGCAGAAGTGGAATATCAGGGTGAAGCTCAATACTCAGCCTACCAGCCCGCCAGCAGCTACAAACCTGCCCCCAGCTACCAGCCCGCGCCTACGTACAGGTCTGCCCCTACCTACACGTCCACCCCAAGCTACGCTTAACATAATCACAGGCTGGTATAGGATCTTGACTTCCATAATGTTTACGTTCGATATTTTTAACTTATAAAAGATAAAATTTTCGAAAAAAAATTCTCTCTTAAAATCTTTATTCAGAATAAAGAAATATGTCGAAAAGAAACAAATAAATATAAAGATAATATAAACTATATAATTTATACTCCCATTAACAACGATTTAAATAAATATTAAACAGATTTAAAAGATAAAAATGGTACTGAGCGATAAATCATCAACACTACTACATGTACAGTCGGGGACAAAAGTTCGCTCCCTTTGGTGAAACTGAACACGGGAATGAGTCTCCAAACTGACTTACCCTAACTGTTGCATCGCGTTTGGGGTTGATGCGGATTCATTTTAGGAGGGAAAAATTTTTTTACCCCGACTGCACGTATGTACGTTTTTTTTAATTAATTAACTAAATCACTCAACTCCTATAATGGGTGTCTGAACCTCAATTAAACAAATGAAAGACTGTTATATTTTTATATAAACATTTTAATATAAAGTCTTTAAATTTTAAAACATTTAGATACTGTAATATTCGACAGAATTGTTTTCAACTTAAAGTGTTTTCAGCAAATTTCTCAATATACGACCCTTGATCATTTCTTCACAGTATATATAGTATACAAAAATTTTAAATACTTATATAAAGTTTTTTTACTTCACCATTTAATACATAACAATTATATACTTCCCCTCATTAACCTGGTTATTAATACCAATGTTCCTAAAATATTTCAACATTTGATAAATAATTTACTTCGTTTAATATTCAACTTTATAGATTTGATTATAATAGTTTTCGATTTTTTAAGATTTTCCCTCAGATTTTCCATGGTTTCATAAATACATACCTGTATTATTTACAATAAACTACCTGTGCTAAGCAAATTAAAAGCAGAAAACATAGAACCTGATCAACTCTTCTTGATTGAGACACTCAATCGTGGAAATCCTTCCTTACCAATTTATACTACAGTATGGGAAATGGCAAAAGAAACATACACGACCACTAGTAAGCCAAAATACAAGGATAAAAATATAATTCCTGGAACACGAAAATATAAATATTTTGTTTTATGATTACGGAAATGAATCTATTACAGTAAGTGTCATTTCTCACTTTCAGAAATATTTAAGTGAAAATTCTAAAGAGGGATAATTATTTTCAGTTGAGAGGTTATTTGAAATTTGTAAAACTATGAAAAATTTTACTAAAGGAGGATCAATCATAAAACCCAGACGACACACAAAAATATCCTCACGAGTTAAGAGATAAAAAATGGATCACTTCTTAAAGAACATAATGTGTTATCCTCTGAGAAGACTATGAAAATCAGTAAACTCGTCTCGAGTTAGCTTTTATCTTTTATCTGGCCTTTCCGGGAGGTGTTAAGTGGCGGTGAAGTCCAATAGTCAATTAACAAAGTCAAGGATTTGCTGCAATCTCTCTTATATCTTGCGTCATGACAAGATGGGTGGAGTCCCGGCTATATAAACCAAGCGATTGTGACGCTAGATATCAGTCTCGCCGTATCACATCTCACCATGGCTCTTAAGGTAAATAAATCCTTGAGTGAATGCGGCTCTCACTTCCAATCCAAAGGGTTACGTGTTTGATAACAGAGTATTTCCAGTTCACCAAGCAGTAAAGAGGTGCATTGGACTTATTGCCTCGGTATTTATTCAAGGCTTAAGATAGAGTGTGTTGTTATGGAGATACAGTACTACCAATGTAGTAGCTATTTCACACTAATTTTCCGACCAAAGTACTTAGGTTTATACAAAGAAGTGTTAGTTACAAGACTAGCGAGGTCATCCTAAAACTATATCTTGCGCCTGTGAGACCACACTTGGATTATGCAGTTCAGTTCTGGTCACCGTACAACAGAATGGATATAGAATCCCTAGAAAGAATTCAGAGGAGAATGACAAGACTAACCTGGGCATTAGGAACCTTGAGCACAGAGACAGGTTAAATCATCTTAATTTAAACTCCCTCAAGAGACTTAGAGTGAGGGGCGATATGATCGAGGTATATAAATGGAAGTCGGGGCTAAACAAAGTGCTATAACAAAGATACTCAAACTAACCAACCAGGAACAAACTTAATGTTAGGTTAGGTTAGGTTAGATAAGGGTATGATAAGTTATATTATAAGTTATAAGATTAACTTAACATACACCGGTAAGGCGGGGGAGGGAGGGGGGGTAGTAACTCAAAACTAGTGATTTCTGATAGAAATGAAGGTCTAAATCGTTCATAACACATGGAAAACCACCAGAAAAACACAGTCTGCATGTCTAAGTACAGGGATGAACAAAACTGAAAATTTACCCAATATAGCCTATCTCGAATCTAAGCATCCAAATACTTATGGTAGTTAACGTAAAATTTTACCCATTAATTAATATAAATTATTATATATCCCAGTGGTTCATTCGTGAATCATCAAAACAATAACAGCACTATGTTGTCATGTTTACCTAGCACCAGGCATTCTCAAAACAAAGTCCAGACAATGTCATTACTTCTAAATTGACTCGTATCTTCATCCCTGCGTCGTTTGCAGGACTATGGAGCTCATTTTTATTTTTTCATGAATCGTTTGTTTTCAGGTTTACGTCATCGCTGCCCTTGTGGCTGTTGCCGTTGCTGACACTATCCCCTACACCCCTCCACGTCCTTCCTACATCGCTCCCGCCCCTGCTGTAAGTTCTTGTGGACATTATCTTACATAACTGAGAAAGAGTGTTACACATCTAATGAAGATGTCTCTCCTTTCACATATGAGAACTTAAAACTATTTTGTTTTCAATGGTTTATAATTCTCTTCTCAGGGTCCTGCCCAATACGAATTTGACTGGACAGTGAACGACGCTAACTACGGCCACAATGAAGCTCGTAGTGGTTACGACACTCAAGGATCCTATTACGTTCAGCTCCCCGACGGTCGTCTGCAGAGAGTTACTTATACTGTGAACGGCGACTCCGGCTTCTTGGCTCAAGTTGAGTACGAGGGTGAGGCGCAGTACCCAGCCTACCAGCCTGCTCCCAGCTACCGGCCAACCCCTGGGTACGCGTAACCAAATCATGGATTCATTAGTGACTCGGCTTTCTCATTCCACAGCTGTGAATATGCTTGAATTATTGCATTAATAAAATATCTTTAAAAACTCCTCAATTTTGTTTATTAATGAATTAAATGTAACAGACAAATACAAAATAAAACATCGGTGAAGTAAGCTTTTATAAATGCTATATCTCCAGGTATACTGAAAATAACTCCAGCTTGGCTTTAACGATAAACTCATACAAATACTTTTTGTATGTTATTTGCTTATTTGTGAAATTATGTCATAGAACACACATATATTGATTCAGACTTTGTTGAGGGAAACATCTGATATAAATATCAGTACCATTAAACTCAAATGAAATTTTCTCTATTTTCAAAGCAACATCTTCAAGAGAACAGAAAATATCGGTTCTTTTTTTCAGATGTATATATGCATCTTTTAAATTCTTAAATGTCAAAATAATTGTCTGAATAATATAAACACAAGCCTGGATGATGACAACCAAAGGGACGCTAACATCACACATTATTTACGGCTGTCTTCCCCTGTGAGTGTGAGTAGGTCGGTATATAACAATAATGTAGGTCTCGGTGCCGATTGCTTAGGGTCTTCAATTCGTTCTCTTTCTCTGCCATCTTTTGCCTCGTATCTTTGCTCCACTCCCTTCAAGACGGCAAATGTATTTATATAGTTTCTAGTCTGTTCAGAGGAAGTGGTCGCCTGGATTAAGTTTTGGTTCAGTTACTGGGAGTTACCTCAGGTCACTACCCGAGTCTGGGAAAGGCTCACCAGAATATATAAAGGGATTTCCTTGGTCATGGTCAATTTTCTTTGGCAATATGACCCAGGTCAACCGAGATATCCAGCTCTATGTACTGTATGATATATGTTACCAAAAACGGATTATATTACAATATTGTAAGATTTTTATTTAGTGAGCTTTATTATCCAAGCTCATAATTAAAACTGATGATGGCTGTGGATATCTTCTACAATTGCACCCCAAAAGACAGGCCTGACATGATCCATGACACAACGTTGCCGCATCGGTGGTAATGACCTTGACACTTCTCTGCTTACGGTGCCAGTGACAAGTTATCTCTAATGTTTCTAATACGCTGTGAAGTGAGGTTGATGTGTCGGCTTAGTTTCTGTGATGACATGACTACAAGATACAACACAGCCACGCCCACGAAGGGGTCGCAGTGAACACCTGGTGGTAGCATTTCATTATTCATGTTTAATTTATGAAATTCGAAAACATTCAACTCATTCGATACTCCTCACACATATTGGATTTCCTGAAGATAAAAAACCCAAGTTTATTTAATTTAGGGATAAAATACCTTAAATCTGACATAACCTAACCTCACCTATCCTAATATAACTCAAACCTACCAAACCCCCGTGGTAGTATTATAATTTATAATCATCAAGTGAAATAAACCAGACTATCTAATCTTCCGTTATTCTAATGTATTACTCCTATATGAACTGAGATCTCAATATTTTAGTAAAAAAAAATACTTTAAAAAATCTGTTTATGCAGACCAATATAAATTAATGCTAGAAATGTTGATAGTCTACGTCTCAGTCTCGTCCTCTAAGGGGATCGGTCTCGTAAGGTAGGTCTTAGCCTTTATTTTGATTAGGATAGTAGTTCTTGGTCTCAGTCTCGGTCTCAGTCTAGGTCTTGGACTGAGTGGTCTCGATTATATATTTTTATTTTCAATAATTTACCTTCTCATACATAAACGTTAAAACTGTACATTTAGTGGAGATCAAATTTGCTTTAACTTTGGATAATTGTTACATTAAACCTAATTTATTAAAAAAAAGGCAAATATGATTCTTTCAGTATACTGTATTCACATCTCGTCCAGAATCTTAAGGGCACCGGAGTGACCTAGCCGTGATTGGGTTATTTATTTGACATTTGTAAAATTGATGGCAGTCAGGACCAGTACCAGCCACACTGTCTCCTTGTGTACCAGAAGCTTAAAAGCGAAACCTTCATATAATTAAGGTTTTTACTTTAAAATTATTACGACATTACCCTAAAGTATATATTTTTCTGTTAAAATGACAGGTGTACGTCTGCCCCGGATTGTTAACATTGGACATATATTAGTAAAAACCAGATATCTTGAAATATAACCAGAACGACTCTTCGTCCTTCATTAAAACATGGATTTTGAAAAACCAAGTGTATATTTTGGTCCTATATGTTCAATATAGCAGTTTCCCTTCAAAACAATATCAACCTAAGGAACGAAATTTTTAATTACTTGTCTATATACAGTGGGACACTTTCATTGACAATACAAAATTGACATACTACAGACGTGTTGAAAAAAAACTCGATAAATTACCTCAGATAGTATCTCGTAAAATGATGGTTGCTTTCCTTCGGTTAATTCGTAATTAATAGAAATATAGTGTGCCATATTTTAGAAATGCATAGGACACTCAGGGACCCTATTACCTTCAGCTCCCCAAACGATCGTTTCCTGGGTTCTGCCTAGTGAGACTTTGACTGGAATGTGAAGGACAACTCCGGTAACGACTTTGGTTAAGATGAAGCTCGTAATGTGGCTACGACACTCAGGAATCCTATTATGTTCAACTTCCCGACGGTCTTCTGCAGAGAGTTACCTACAGTGTTAACGGCGACACCGGCTACGTGGCTCAAGTAGAATATGAGGATGAAGCCCAGTACTCAACTACCATCCCTCTCCCAACTACCAGCCCTTACCTACCTGCAGGCCCACCCCTACCTACACACCCCTCACAAGATACAATTAGCCCAAACGTAGGCTCAAAAGGGAACTAATCTTTCACACTGTGGACCTTTGAATCTGCTTAGCTTATTATATAAATAAAATTATATAGGACCTTTTATATACAAGGGGTTATAAAAATAATAAAAATCACATTCCTCTAAAACATATAAGAATATTAACTTAAATATTCAAGTGCTAACTTTGCAATTAAGAAATTTGCTAATGATTCAAAATATTATATTTTTTTCTTTTTAGAAAATCTGGTATTGCGAAAATTTTTGACAAATTGATTCCATATATCTAGTTAGTAATTCAGAAGACAGTGAAGTATGTGCCCTGTACGTTTCATAGACTGGATAACTAAAACTATAATTGTTAAAGTGACTGTATGAAATACACACACTACTAATGCTCTCCCGCGTGATAACAACTAAGGTGACGCAAAACTCTAAGTGACTCACTTATCTATACAGGTTCCCTCTCTCTCCCCGCGGGAGGGAGGTTGAGTACCTAACATGTAGGCCTTCCTCTCGATTGTTATTAGAATATTGTTAGTGTTCACAGGTATGTTCATTTCCATCATTACTATAAAGACCCCAACTATAACAGATCCCTGGAACTTAAAATAACCAATGTAATAAAAGTCCCAAAGGTGTTCAATCTGAGATGATATAGGTATTTCAATATTAGACTCTTAATTATCTTACCCATAAAATTCCTTCTTAAATATTTTATTATTAATTTTTTTTTATCAAAATTTATTATAAGGATTACATTAAGGACATTCTGTTCCTATGTTTGTAAGTTACCAGACTAAAAAGAAACAAGAAGTATCAGCTATAAGAAAGTTATAGTTGATATTTATCGTGAAATTTTTGTTTACCTCATCAGATCCACATCCATTATAAGCTTGACGTTAAAATGAAACTGGGATATATAGTTTGTAATTCACATTCTATATCGCCTGAATCGGTGTAGTATACACCCATGGACAAAAGTTTATCTTTATTGTACACACACGCACACACACACATATATATATATATATATATATATATATATATATATATATATATATATATATATATATATATATATATATATATATATATATATATATATATATATATGTGTGTGTGTGTGTGTAGTAAAACACAAGACATAAAATATGACTAAGGTTCACAAATAAAATGTTAGAAGATGCGTCACTTGGTGATCTACAAAGATGGTGTATTGAGTAGTGCTCACGTCCAGTGGTCATTTATCAAGGTCAAGGACACTGCAGCTTTCCTTCTTATATACAATGTCATGACAAAATGATTGGAGCCTCCAGTATATAAACCTGGCGTGTATATCGTTAGACAACAGTCTCTCTCCTCTTGCACCTCAACATGGTTCTTAAAGTAAGCATTTCACTATGATATATAATAATTGTGCAGCCTGACCAGTGTTTGTCGATTGAAAATCAAAACCTGTTTTGTTTTCATTTGTCTTATGAGTAGATGTTCTTTTACAGATTTATGTCATCACTGCCCTTGTGGCCCTAGTCGTCGCTGACACATCCTACTCCCCTCCAAGTCCCTCCTACAATGCTCCTGCCCCTGCTGTAAGATTTTATGTTTGTTTTTTATCTGCGGGCAAGAGCAGTTGTAGTTGTAGTTTAATTTAAATTGGTGAGAATTTCCTAATGTTATACGCCTAACTTTTGGTCTTCATTGAATATTTCAGAGATAATTTTTTGCAATATATTCCATGATCAATAATTTAATCTTAAATGATTTTGATTCCAGGGTCCTGCCCAATATAACTTTAATTGGAAGGTGAGGGACGACAACTCCGGCAACGACTTCGGCCACGATGAAGCTCGTAATGGCTACGACACTCAGGGATCCTATTATGTTCAACTTCCCGACGGTCGTCTTCAGAGGGTTACATACACCGTGAACCGCGACTCCGGCTATGTGGCAGAAGTTGAATATCAGGGTGAACCCCAATACTCAGCCTACCAACCTGCCCCCAGCTACCAACCAGCACCTACATACAGGCCTGCACCTACCTACACGCCCACGCCAAGCTACGCTTAAGATAATAACAGACTGATATAGGAGCTTTGCTTTGATAATACTCACGTTGGATTATGTTTAATTTATTAAACAAAATAAAATTATCTAAGGCATAATCTCTTATCATCCTTATTCAGAATAAAGAAAAGACGAAAAGCAGTTAAAGAGAAGTTAAAGGATGCATTATTAATATCTAATTTAATGACGTTCTAAATGAGAACTATAATAGATTTAAAGATGAAAATACTACAAAACATTATGTTATCTACAGTAGATACACCATGTATGTCACTTATTAGTCTGTATAGTTGAGCTAACATAACTATTTTAATATTATGGTGCATCATGGAAAATATATAAATAAACATAAAAAATATATAAATAAACATAAAAAATATATTGTGTTTCTTATGGATGTAAGTTACCAGACGCACGTCAAAAATAAACTACCTGCATTTTTTTTTTTACGAGATTAGCCCACCAGGGTACAGGTCAGTTACCCACATCAGGGCCTGGGGGTGAAAATATTATAACAATAATAATAATAATAATAATAATAATAATAATAATAATAATAATAATAATAATAATAATAATAATAATAATAATAATAATAATAATAATAATAATAATAATAATAATAATAATAATAATTAATAATAATAATATATGTATGCTGTGTTGTGAAAGTACGAGAAGCAATTGAAACCCTGCAATTATGTGCAAATGAGCCAGAAAAACCGATCATCAACCTGGGACTTGGTCATAATTTTTGTGATGCCATAACAAAGCCATTAC
>NW_024744357.1:975097-991319 GCF_018991925.1 Homarus americanus | reverse complement strand
TAGAAGAATCAATGAGTTCATATATACTTATGGGGAAAGGTATGTTTTTATATTTAATAATTTCCTACATACATTTGTACTGTTGCTTCTTTTTATTATTACTAATTCCTCCTTGCATCATATACTATTTTGTAAACATCTCTCATGCTAAAATGGCTAGTGAATATCTTAACAATGCTCAGAAGCAGCCTAGTAAAACTTAAATGCAAAGATTTTTAATGTATGTGTTTGAATAATTCCAATTAACTGTACGGCATTAAAATACAAGAGGTGGAGTGCTTGTCACAGTTATTGTAAAATCGTGTCATAAGACCAATGTCAGGCTAATTGTGAAACGGACTCCTTCGTATAAATTATGTGTCTCATGTTTAAGATAAAAACATAACTGTTGTAATGGATGCCAATCAAACCTACCAAACCACTATCTTCGGAATTGATGTCTTATTGTGGATTAACAGTTGATCAGCTTTTTTTTTATATCTGGTACTATTTTGTTTCAACTGTAGATAATTAATTTGTTGTTCACCTCATTTTAGGGGTGTCAATTTAGGTGTGCAAAGTAATAAGTTTAGAGTTTGAAAGACAACTAGTAAATAAATTATACAGTTGTGTATGCTAAATCGAAATATGGCTTCAAAATCCGGATTTGACCACCCCGAGCTATTTATATTTTGAGTAGAAATTCACGAAAACTTGCAATTTTTGCATATTTGTATTGTATATAACGACATTTTATGAGAGAGTCAGGTTACCAGAAAGGTTTTTAGAACTTTACCAAGGTGGTCATGTCTTCCTTGTTCCTGTTTATGGACATGAGTTCCCTACAGGCTACCTGGCCCCTGATGTACGCTTCTCTCCTCTCCTTTCAGTAAACATGTTGTGCTGCTTCAGTTGTCATCCTCACACACCTCTCTACTGACTGTGTGTGTGAGGGCCATGCAGGAACTTCCATTGGTCTATCCAGAAACTCCATGATTGCAGCAGTGGTGAGGGAACAAGTCAGTGGAGGCTCGGTTACTCCAGAGTTCCATTCAATAAGCTCCGAGAGTTTGGTGTATTATGGGTTAACGTCAGGAGTCCTCCTGGACCTGACACTGCATTCTCCTACTTGTGTGTCCTTATCTCCTTCACCTCTGATTTCCAGTATCCTTTTCACAGCTTTCCTCCTCTCCTCCTTCACCTCATTGCACAGTATGGCCTTGAGCACAGCCTCAGAGTGTGCATACCATGCTGATATCTTTACTGTAGGCATCACTATTCCTACCACATCCTTCGTCGGACCCTTTGAGCAGTTTCAGCTGGCACCGTACATGCTTGGGACCCTCCACCCAGCTCTGATTTAACTATGAATTCCACAATTATCCTCAGATGTTTCAGCCCTTCAGCTCATGTTTGGAAATCCACAATTTTCAGAACCTTAGAGCAGTGGTGAGCCACCTACTGTGACAGACTGGCCCAATCTCCAAGAGAGCTAGACTCTGAATTACCTCTCCTGATCTGATGGCAGTGATGATTCTGTAGCCAAATGTTTGGTCTGTGCTGAGATCCTTGACTACCTCCTGAGCGAGATTGGGTAGAGGAGGACCAACAGTGATCCTCGTGAAGTTTGGGTTGATCTCCAGTTCAATGGCAGTGTCTAACACCTTCCCTAGGGGCCCGACCTCCTGTTGTTTCTCAATGTCTCTTCATCCAGTACAGTCACTTGGTGTCTGAGACTCAACTCCCCTGTGTGCAAGTCACAGACAATCCACACCAACTTCCTGCCGAGCTTGGCCTCCACATAATGCATTACTCCTCCCTCCCAGCCAGTATTCACATTCGTGCTATCACCTCCTATGGCCAAAAGGATCTGGTCTGCTCCTCTCTCTTTTAGCCAGTTCACTAAATGATCAACAATGACCTCAGCATGACTTCTCTCCTCTGTAACTTCCTCTGGTATAAAATGCCACAAGTATTTCCCGCCTGGTTCATTGCACACTGTGTAGTGTGTTTCTTTAATTAAAGCTTATTCTGCATAAAACAATGAAGAGAGTAATGTTGAAATGTCCTTATTATCTAAGATTATAGATCTAAAAGAATTTATATCAATATGATCAGTGAGGTTTCGACAATAACGATTTAGATGAACTAAGCTGTGAATAGAATGAATATTCCTAATACAAGTTGAATGAAAACGTAAACCTCCGTGCTATATACAGTACAGTGTGGTTGAGCAAAGAGTACATTAAATTGGAGGATGAAATCCATGGATAATTCTACACGATAATTTCTCTATGGTAAAATGACCGGTTTGCATAGTTTCCATGTTACAATACATTTAAGATGTATTAATGAGAGTGAATTTGAAGTGAAACCCCCTCCCCCTATAAGTGACTTTATCTCATTCGGTCGTCACGGTCCCTATTTCATTGCACCTGTGTCAGCCATCTGTATAATACTGCACTGCTGTATATAAGACATCTAAGAATAAATTAATACAAAAACCTTTCGGTGGTTTCACATCAAATTCACTCTCATTAATACAACAGCATCAATGTATTGTAACATGGAAACTATGCAGAAACTGACATTTTATCACAGAGACGTTGTGGGTTAGAATTATCCAAGGATTTCATCCTCCAATTTAATGTACTCTTTGCTGAATCACCCTTATAAAGTATGTAATTACTCAGGACCCTAAGAGTATTGAAGCGGATAATGTAAATAGTGTGTATATGAGGAAGTCAACTGCGTGTGTTCAGCGAGGTTATCATCAGCTATACGAGAATTACAAATATTAATTATATGTTTCATATCTCTCATCCATCAGGCAGTGCTTTTAGCTCTTATAATTTTTCCTACCAAGGCTAAAATACGTCTAATATTTTTCATATATATAGGCTATATATATATATATATATATATATATATATATATATATATATATATATATATATATATATATATATATATATATATATAGTTTCTCTTGACCATTGTATTTATTTGTTACTTTCATTTTCTTCATTTCCGCAATATTTTTTAAGACAGGGTATTTATTTGATCATTTTATTTGTCTAATAGTTTACACATAATCCAACGTTTGCATTAGAAAGCAGCGCTCTTTTATAAATCCGTCTTTATGTTAATTATAGCTTGGGGTGGGCGTATAGGTAGGGGCAGGCCTATAGGTAGGCGCTGGCTGATAACTGGGGGCGGGTTGGTAGGCTGAGTACTGGGCCTCACCCTCATATTCAACTTGAGCCACGTAACCGGAGTCGCCGTTCACGGTGTAGGTAACCCTCTGCAAACGACCGTCGGGAAGCTGAACATAATAGGATCCCTGAGTATCGTATCCATTACGACCTTCGTTGTGGCCGTAGTCGTTGCCGGAGTTTGCGTCGTTCACTGACCAGTCAAAGTTGTTCTGGGCAGGACCCTGGAAGTCAAAATGATTCACAAGTCAAGTTATAATCGTAGCATCTCATGGAAATAAATAAAAAATATCGTAACTTAAGGACAAGGACAATTTAACGGATTAAATAGTTTCTTTTTATCATAATTATATTGAAAAATAAAATCGTAGAGAAAATATGATTCAGTCATAAGATATAAACACACGCGACAACTTACAGTAGGGGCAGGAGCGTTGTAGGAGGGATGTGGAGGGGTGTAGGGGATAGTGTCAGCGACAGTGACGGCCACAAGGGCAGCGATGACGAAAACCTGAAAACCACCGAATCATGAGGTAATTCAAAGCAAAATAGTACCTCAAGTTTTTTTTTCAAAGCACAGTGATCACAGCAATATACATCATCCCCATTTGTTTACCTTAAGAACCATGTTGAGGTGTGAGGGAAGAACGAGACTGGTGTCCACTGATGGACGCGCCAGGTTTATATACCGGAGGCTCCGCCCATCTTGTCGTGACGTTAAATGTAAGAGGGAAAGCAACAGAGACCTTGACCCTGTTAGTGACCAGGGGACTTGGCCACCATTTAACAACTTGCTGAGGAGGCCAGAGAAAAGATAATACATGAGGAGCTTAATGACATCCATCACACTCCTAGAACGAAATCGGTCATATTTCTTTTTAGCATTTGAAGCATCTTGTATCGCTTCACTCATGAGGATGTTCATATGTGTGATTTATGATTGAGTGATTTCTATTTTGGAGTTGCACTTTTATAGAGAATCAATGAGTTCTTATGCTTACTTATGGGGAAAGGGTATATTTTTTATATTTAATAATTTTCTACTTCACATTTGTGCTGTTGCTTTTTGTTATTACTAGTGATTCCTCCGCTGCATCATATACTGACACCCCCTTAAACATCTCATACTGAGTAAGCTAGTGAATATCTTAACTATGCTCAGAAGTAGCCTAGTAAAACTTAAATGCAAAGATTTTAATATATGTGCTTGAATAAATCCAATTAACTCTACGGCATTAAAATACAAGAGGTGGAGTGCGTGTCACAGTTATTGTAAAATCGTGTCATAAGACCAATGTCAGGCTAATTGTGAAACGGACTCCTTCGTATAAATTATGTGTCTCATGTTTAAGATAAAAACATAACTGTTGTAATGGATGCCGATCAAACCTACCAAACCACTATCTTCGGAATTGATGTCTTATTGTGGATTAACAGTTGATCAGCTTTTTTTTTTTTTTTTTGTACTAATTTGTTTCAACTGTAGATAATTAATTTTTTGTTCACCTCATTTTAGGGGTGTCAATTTAGGTGTGCAAAGTAATAAGTTTAGAGTTTGAAAGACAACTAGTAAATAAATTATACATTTGTGTATGCTAAATCTAAATATGGCTTCAAAATCCGGATTTGACCACCCCGAGCTATTTATATTTTGAGTAGAAATTCACGAAAAACTTGCAATTTTTGCATATTTGTATTGTATATAACGACATTTTATGAGAGAGTCAGGTTACCAGAAAGGTTTTTAGATCTTTACCAAGGTGGTCATGTCTTCCTTGTTCCTGTTTATGGACATGAGTTCCCTACAGGCTACCTGGCCCCTGATGTACGCCTCTCTCCTCTCCTTTCAGTAAACATGTTGTGCTGCTTCAGTTGTCATCCTCACACACCTCTCTACTGACTGTGTGTGTGAGGGCCATGCAGGAACTTCCATTGGTCTATCCAGAAACTCCATGATTGCAGCAGTGGTGAGGGAACAAGTCAGTGGAGGCTCGGTTACTCCAGAGTTCCCTCCAATAAGCTCCGAGAGTTTGGTGGATGATGGGTTAACGTCAGGAGTCTTCCTGGACCTGACACTGCATTCTCCTACTTGTGTGTCCTTATGTCCTTCACCTCTGATTTCCAGTATCCTTTTCACAGCTTTCCTCCTCTCCTCCTCCACCTCATTGCACAGTATGGCCTGGAGCACAGCCTGAGAGTGTGCATACCATGCTGATATCTTTACTGTAGGCATCACTATTCCTACCACATCCTTCGTCGGACCCTTTGAGCAGTTTCAGCTGGCACAGTACATGCTTGAGACCCTCCACCCAGCTCTGATTTAACTATGAATTCCACAATTATCCTCAGATGTTTCAACCCTTCAGCTCATGTTTGGAAATCCACAATTTGCAGAACCTTAGAGCAGTGGTGAGCCACCTACTGTGACAGACTGGCCCAATCTCCAAGAGAGCTAGACTCTGAGTTACCTCTCCTGATCTGATGGCAGTGATGATTCTGTAGCCATATGTTTGGTCTGTGCTGAGATCCTTGACTACCTCCTGAGCGAGATTGGGTAGAGGAGGACCAACAGTGACCCTCGTGAAGTTTGGGTTGATCTCCAGTTCAATGGCAGTGTCTAACACCTTCCCTAGGGGCCCTACCACCTGTTGTTGCTCAATGCCTCTTCATCCAGTACAGTCACTAGGTGTCTGAGACTCAACTCCCCTGTGTGCAAGTCACAGACAATCCACACCAACTTCCTGCCGAGCTTGGCCTCCACATAATGCATTACTCCTCCCTCCCAGCCAGTATTCACATTAGTGCTATCACCTCCTATGGCCAAAAGGATCTGGTCTGCTCCTCTCTCTTTTAGCCAGTTCACTAAATGATCAACAATGACCTCAGCATGACTTCTCTCCTCTGTAGCTTCCTCTGGTATAAAATGCCACAAGTATTTCCCGCCTGGTTCATTGCACACTGTGTAGTGTGTTTCTTTAATTAAAGCTTATTCTGCATAAAACAATGAAGAGAGTAATGTTGAAATGTCCTTATTATCTAAGATTATAGATCTAAAAGAATTTATATCAATATGATCAGTGAGGTTTCGACAATAACGATTTAGATGAACTAAGCCTGTTCATAGAGCTGATGGCGCCATCAGCTCGATGAACAGGCTTTGTGTGAAATATAACAGAGTCTAGAACTGCTTTTAGTGTCCTTGTGGCCTAGCCGGTAAGCGTTCCCTAGTCCCACCCAGTAGGTCGAGGGTTCGATTCCCTGCTGGTGAGGTCGTTGATTATATGTTCAAAGTCCGCGTGTTATATGGACTAAAAATGAAGTATATATATGTACCTCGCGTTTCATACCAGCTGGATTCGGTAAAATGCTACTGACACCACATAAGAGGCACGGGCAGTTTCCCAATGAGGTTCACGGCGCCATCAGCTCGATGAACAGGCTTTGTGTGAAATATAACAGAGTCTAGAACTGCTTTTAGTGTCCTTGTGGCCTAGCCGGTAAGCGTTCCCTAGTCCACCCAGTAGGTCGAGGGTTCGATTCCCTGCTGGTGAGGTCGTTGATTATATGTTCAAAGTCCGCGTGTTATATGGACTAAAAATGAAGTATATATATATATATAATATTGTTTCGGAGCTTTCGTCTTTATTCAAGACGTCTTGAATAAAAGACAATGGTGATTTCATTTTCCGCAGATTTTTATCTATCCACGTTATTGTGGATTTACATATATATATATATATATACGTAAATCCACAATAAAACGTGGATAAGATAATTTTGATAAAAACGAGAAAGCAACGTTGTTTCCATTCTCCGTGTGATTTTATAAGATATATATATATATATATATATATATATATATATATATATATATATATATATATATATATATATATATATATATATATATATATAGTTTCTCCTGACCATTGTATTTATTTGTTACTTTCATTTCTTCATTTCCGCAATATTTTTTAAGACAGGGTATTTATTTGATCAATTTATTTGTCTAATAGTTTACACATAATCCAATGTTTGCATAATAAGGCCGCGCTCTTTTATAAGTCCGTTCTTATGTTAATTATAGCTTGGGGTGGGCGTATAGGTAGGGGCAGGCCTATAGGTAGGCGCTGGCTGATAACTAGGGGCGGGTTGGTAGGCTGAGTACTGGGCCTCACCCTCATATTCAACTTGAGCCACGTAACCGGAGTCGCCGTTCACGGTGTAGGTAACCCTCTGCAAACGACCGTCGGGAAGCTGAACATAATAGGATCCCTGAGTATCGTATCCATTACGACCTTCGTTGTGGCCGTAGTCGTTGCCGGAGTTTGCGTCGTTCACTGACCAGTCAAAGTTGTACTGGGCAGGACCCTGGAAGTCAAAATGACACACAAGTCAAGTTATAATCGTAGCATCTCATGGAAATATATAAAAAATATCGTAACTTAAGGACAAAGACAATTTAACGGATTATATAGTTTATTTTTATCATAATTATATGAAAAATAAAATCGTAGAGAAAATATGATTCAGTCATAAGATATAAACACACGCGACAACTTACAGTAGGGGCAGGAGCGTTGTAGGAGGGACGTGGAGGGGTGTAAGGGATAGTGTCAGCAACAGTGACGGCCACAAGGACAGCGATGACGAAAACCTGAAAACCACCGAATCATGAGGAAATTCAAAGTAAAATAGGACCTCAAGTTTTTTTCAAAGCACAGTGATCACAGCAATATAAATCATCCCCATTTGTTTACCTTAAGAACCATGTTGAGGTGTGAGGGAAGAACGAGACTGGTGTCCACTGATGGACGCGCCAGGTTTATATACCGGAGGCTCCACCCATCTTGTCGTGACGTTAAATGTAAGAGGGAAAGCAATAGAGACCTTGACCCTGTTAGTGGCAAGGGGACTTGGCCGCCATTTAACTCCGACCTGAGGAGGCCAGAGAAAAGATAATACTATACGAGGAGCTTAATGACATCCATCATCTTTCTAGAGCGAAATCGGCCTTACTTGTTCTTTAGCATTTCAAGCATTTAGTATCCTTTCACTCACGATGATATTGATATGTGTGGGTTGTTATTATGTTTGTTTTTTACTTTGGAGTATCGTTTTAATAGTGAATCATTGTTTTCTTTACCCTCTTTAAGGACATACTTTCATTGCTTTGTAGAAATAGAAGCAATTTTTCGGTATGATCAATAGTTTCAGATAACAGTGAGTTCTTGTGGTTACTTAAGAGGTAAGGGTATATTTTTTAATTTTCTATTTCACATTTGTGCTGTTCCTTTTTGTTATTACTAGTGATTCCTCCGGTGCATCATATACTGACACCCACTTAAACATCTCATACTGAGTAAGTTAGTGAATGTCTTAACAAGGCTCAGAAGCAGCCCGGAAAAACTCTAGCGAAAGCTTTTTTATTATATGTGTTTGAATAATCCCAATTAACGGTACGACATCAAAATAATAGAGGTGGAGTGCTAACTGTATGTCACAGTTATTGTAAAAATCGTGTTATAGGACCAATGTCAGACTTCAAACTGACTCAATCGTATAAACTATGTGTCTCATGTTTAAGATAAAGACATAACTGTCGTAATGGATGCCGATCAAATCTACCAAACTAATATCTACGGAGCTGATGTCTTATTCTGGACAAAGAGTTGATCAGTTTAATTTTTTTTATTTATTTTTTGTACCTGGTCCTAATTTGCTTCAACTGTAGATAGTTTGTTGTTCTGCTCATCTAGTAACTTACAGGTAAAATAATATGTAGTTAAGGTAATGCATCTGATAATGTAGAGTAAGAGCTTTTAAAGATTTGACGCCAAATTTATCAAATATGTAATGTTAAACATAAAATAAATTCCCGTAAGGTTTAACTGAGTATCATAAAAAGAAGTTCTGAAGGATTCAAGATAAAAAAAAATAACTAATACAAGTTAACAAAATAAATTATCTACTATTAATTTATGGAATGATAGAATATGACCTTAATGGACGATAGGATATTATTATACAGATGGTTTTGGGGTGGAAATAGTCAAGGTTCTGATGATGATGATATGATGAATTTCAAGAATTGAAAGTTATTTTTGAAAACCTGAGGAGCCTTATTTGGAAACGCTTATAATATATTAAAGACCCGAAGAACTTGTTATTATTTTTTATTTCCAAAGTACTTGCTTTGGCAGTACATACAGTATACTAAGAATATATCTGTGGACTCTGACGTCACGATAAAAATGACTCAGATGAACAAAAACGTCAATAGAAGAAATAATCCTAATGCAGTTTGAGTGAAAGCCTATGTATGGGTGAGTTAATCGTGTGAGTCGTCATGGTTGTCATAAGCCAGACGACAATTACCAATGACTGATACGTGTTTTATATCGGCCATTTTTTCAGAGTCGTTTTAGCCCATAATGACTTATTAATTAGGTGTTGGCTGAAGGTAACGGTTTTACATAATATATATGTTTGAATATCAGTCAGTTGGTATTGATATTAATACAAATAATCTTTATGACAAAATATGACACGAACTTTAGTACCTCATAGGCGACAGTCTAGAATTTTGACAAACTAAAAGTATGTAAAGTATTTTTGTTTAACCCTTGAGCTGGCAGGGGCTCGCTTCAGCTGAATAAACTCGTCTGACGTTAACCAGAATAAAATACCTAAGGCATACGTTGTTGAATATAAATAATGCTGAACATATATCCAATTATTGATACTGCATTGATATTAGGCTGAATATCTTGAAGCAATAATTTAAACCTTGTGCCTTGGGATCGATACCACACTCATGATTAAACTGGTTCAATCCAAAAAGATTGTATGTAGATCAGATGTGACATACTAGGATTTACTGGACCAAGAGTATACCGTACTCTGTTATATTTACTACATTTACTGTAACATGTTTTCAGTGAAAGGGTTTTGTAGATTTTTATCTGGTAACACATCCATTAGGTAAATACAATACTGTGTGTCTCATCTAAGAGTGATGGGTCAGAGAATCTATGATAAATAATTGAGATGGGTATAATCAATTAACGAAAGTTAAATTTCAATTAATATTCACTTTTCAAAACCTATAATCACTTTATTTAAAAATCATAATCATTTTATGTATTCACTATAGCACTTGTAAATACCTAAACAAAGTATTTGGCTTATGAAACCATTTTTTTTCACCAAATAGAAATATACATTCAGTACAAGGATGGTCCCAGCTTCTTTCCTCCAAGAAATCTGATCCCAAAACAAAAATCCAGAGGCTGGTCCTCGAGCTATAACAAGAGTTCGTTGTTGTCGTTATAATGTCTTTAGTGCGCAGTAAGGTTAATAATACACTAGTCCAACAGCACTAAAGAAACATTAGAGAAAGAATTCTCTGAAGTGTCTTTTCTTTAAGAGGTCATCTCGTTCTAAGAAATATTAGCAGTTATGTGATTTAGTTACATTATCCAGAAGATATACAAGAATTTCAGAATTAATACACTATAATAATATATTTTTCATTATGGTGCTGTACAATAGATTTAGTATAAAAAATACTAATTCGACGGTGAATCACGACAAGATTTGGTATTGGAAAACTTAACAGAGATTATTTATATTTCTTTCTGTAATTTCTATGATGAAACCTTGTATTAATATACATATGTTAGTTCAACTATACAGAGTAACAAGTGACATACATAATGTATCTAGATAATATATTTTTTGTACTATTTTCGTTCTTAAATCTGATATAGTTTTCATTTAAAACGTTATTAAATTAAATCTTAATAATGTTCAGTTTCTTTACCATTACATCTTTTGGCTTCTCTTCGCCTTTTCTCTATTCTGAATAGGGAAAATAAAAGATTATGTCTTAGATTATTTTATTTCGCCTAATAAATTCCAACGTTAGCATTTTGATAGCAAACAGCAGTTATTGTAAACATCCATTTTATTCTATTCCTGCTTCATAATATTTCTTGTTATTGACTTCGTGGATTAAGTTTAGAACTGGCTAAGAAAAACTGTAATTAGAAATTGTTCAATATATAAGGTGGACATCTACACCTGAATCGAGTCGATATTGATAATGTACCGGTCGGAATATAAATCTACAATAAAGATAAACTTTTTGTCCATGGATGGTTACGACAATAATGATCGACTCGACTCAGGCGATACAAAGTGGGAATTAAAAACTGTGTCCCAGATTCAATTTCACATGAAACTGGATATGGATGTGGATCTGATGAGGTAAACTAAAAAAAATTGAGATCGTCTTTCTCATTCTGGACAGCTGAGTTGGTTCAACTTTGTTATGGCTGGTGTTTCTTGTTTTTTTTTTTTTTGACAGTAAGTGCAGTTTTTTTTTTTTTTTTATATACGGGGATTAGCCCATTCGGGCAGAGGTCACTGACCCACATCGGGCTTGGGGGGCGAAAATGTAATAATAATATTAATAATTATAATAATAATAATAATAATAATAATAATAATAATAATGATAATAATAATAATAATAATAATATTAGTAATAATAATAATAATACGAAATTAAAAAAAAAAATAATAATAATAATTTTAATAATAGTAATAATAAAGAACCATAAAGAAATAAAAAAAATGAAAAATACAGACCAATCGTGAGAAATTATATGCTGTATGTATGTTGCGTTGTCAATAGTAAGAGAAACAACTGACACCTACAATTGTGTGTAAATGAGGCAAAAAGTCAGATCAGCAACCTGGGACTTGGTCACAATTTTTGTGATGCCATATGGCAGCAGGGTCTACCATTAGACAATACAATATGCTTCCAATATCTTCTCCGGCGGTAGTACCTCCCTGTTTGGTAGGTGCCTACTATAAACTACCTCAAGAGTATGTTGTTGACCTGCATCAGGTAACTTATATCCACAAAGAACACAACATAATATTGATATTTATTTCTGTATTTTTTATGATGCACCATTGTATTAATGTACCTATATTAGTTTAACTATACAGACTAACAAGTGACACACATGATGGATCTAGACAACATATTGTTTTGTACTATTTTCATCCTTAAGTCTGATATAGTTCTCATTTAGAACGTTATTAAATTTAAATATTAATAATGCATCCCTTAAATTCTCTTCTCCTTTTCTATATTCTGAATAAGGATTATAAGAGATTATGTCTCAAATAATTTTATTTTGCTTAATAAATTAAACAGAATCCAACGTGAGTATTATGAAAGCAAAGCACCTATATCAGTCTGTTATTATCTTAAACGTAGCTTGGGGTGGGCGTGTAGGTAGGTGCAGGCCTGTATGTAGGTGCTGGTTGGTAGCTGGGGGCGGGTTGGTAGGCTGAGTATTGGGCTTCACCCTGATATTCAACTTCTGCCACATAGCCGGAGTCGCCGTTCACGGTGTATGTAACCCTCTGAAGACGACCGTCGGAAAGTTGAACATAATAGGATCCCTGAGTGTCGTAGCCATTACGAGCTTCATCGTGGCCGAAGTCGTTGCCGGAGTTGTCGTCCCTCACCTTCCAGTCAAAGTTATATTGGGCAGGACCCTGGAAATCAAAATCATTTAAGATTAAGTTTTGATCATGGAATACTTTGGAAAAATAATGTATGAATTATCCAATGAATAAGAAAACTTGGAAGGATACCATTAAGAGATTCCGAATCAGTTAAATAGAACTACAACTACAAGTGTTCTTGCCCGTAGATAAAAAAAAAGTCGTAAAATCTTACAGCAGGGGCAGGAGCATTGTAGGAGGGACGTGGAGGGGAGTAGGATGTGTCAGCGACGGCGAGGGCTACAAGGGCAGCGATTACATAAACCTGAAAAACATCGAATCATTAGACACACGAAAACTAAACAGGATTCGATTTTATAACGACGAACACTGATCAGACTGCACAAACATTACATATCATATTGTTATGCTTACTTTAAGAACCATGTTGAGGTGTAAGACTAGAGAGACTGTTGTCTAACTATATACACGCCAGGCTTATATACTGGAGGCTCCACCCATTTTTTCATGACGTTGCACATAAGAGGGAAAGCTGCAGTGTTCTTGACCTTGATTAATGACCACTGGACGTGACAACTAGTCAATACACTACCTTTGTAGATCAACAGGTGGCGCATCTTCAATTATCATATTTGTGAGTATCGGTCATATTTTATTTTGTGTTTTACTACACATATTTATATTGTAATTTATGCTTTACAAAGGTACTTGGACTTCACTTTGGTCCTAAAGAAATAACTTTTTTCCTTTAAATTCTTTGAAAATTAAATTTCTGAATCAGAAAGTCTCGTTTTACCTGTGTGTTATTGCTATCTGGTTTAAAGTTTCAGAGTAATGATATTTTTGGTATTTATTTTAAAAGGGCCTAAGTAAAGCAGGAATGAAAGGGTTGTAGATTATTTATAAAGCAGAAGGTTCCTGGACATTTTCGCTATCGGGCAAATCGTTATCGGTTCAATATACCTAACCAACTTAATCTAACTTCCCCGCACCTTATCTCACGTAACCTGGGCTAAGTTTACTTAACATTGTGAAGAGCAGTTATTGTAAAACTCCTGTGCTTGGCTTCATCCCCTGAAAATTAAAGACATTATTATCTAAATCTAATAAATATAACACAGTATTCAATAGACTGACGAAGAATAATTCGGTGACATATTGTCCTCCAACCAGTGAAAACTTACGTATGAGTCGACACAGCTTTGCATTGCATATATATATATATATATAAACTGAAGATGAAACAGGTGGACGGCATTAAGAGCAGTTATTGTTAACATCCATTTTATTCTATTCCTGCTTCATAATATTTCTTGTTATTGACTTCGTGGATTAAGTTTAGAACTGGCTAAGAAAAATTGTAATTAAATAATTGTTCAATATATAAGGTGGACATCTACACCTGAATCGAGTCGATATTGATAATGTACCGGTCGGAATATAAATCTTCAATAAAGATAAACTTTTTGTCCATGGAGGGTTACGACAATAATGATCGACTCGACTCAGGCGATACAAAGTGGGAATTAATAACTGTGTCCCAGATTCAATTTAATATGAAACTGGATGTGTATGTGGATCTGATGAGATAAACTAAAAAAAAATAAGAATGACATTTTCATTCTGGACAGCTGAGTTGGTCCAACTTTGATATGGCTGGTGTTTCTTGTTTCTTTTACAGTAAGTGCAGGTAGTATGTTGTTGACCTGCATCGGGTAACTTAGATCCACAAGGAACACAACATAATATTGATATTTATTTCTGTTTTTTTTATGATGCACCATTGTATTAATGTACTTATATTAGTTTAACTATACAGACTAACAAGTGACACACATGATGGATCTAGATAACATATTGTTTAGTACTATTTTCATCCTTAAGTCTGATATAGTTCTCATTTAGAACGTTATTAAATTAAATATTAATAATGCATCCCTTAAATTCTCTTTTTCTTTTCTATATTCTGAATAAGGATTATAAGAGATTATGTCTTAAATAATTTTATTTTGTTTAATAAATTAAACAGAATCCAACTTAAGCATTAAGAAAGCAAAGCTCCTATATCAGTCTGTTATTATCTTAAGCGTAGCTTGGGGTGGGCGTGTAGGTAGGTGCAGGCCTGTATGTAGGTGCTGGTTGGTAGCTGGGGGCGGGTTGGTAGGCTGAGTATTGGGCTTCACCCTGATATTCAACTTCTGCCACATAGCCCGAGTCGCCGTTCACGGTGTATGTAACCCTCTGTAGACGACCGTCGGAAAGTTGAACATAATAGGATCCCTGAGTATCGTAGCCAATACGAGCTTCATCGTGGCCGAAGTCGTTGCCGGAGTTGTCGTCCCTCACGTTCCAGTCAAAGTTATATTGGGCAGGACCCTGGAAATCAAAATCATTTAAGATTAAGTTTTGATCATGGAATACATTGGAAAAATAATGTATGAATTATCCAATGAATAAGAAAACTTGGATGGATACCATTAAGATATTCTGAATTAGTTAAATAGAACTACAACTACAAATGTTCTTGCCCGTAGATAAAAAAAAGTCGTAAAATCTTACAGCAGGGGCAGGAGCATTGTAGGAGGGACGTGGAGGGGAGTAGGATGTGTCAGCGACGGCGAGGGCTACAAGGGCAGCGATTACATAAACCTGAAAAACATCGAATCATTAGACACACGAAAACTAAACAGGATTCGATTTTATAACGACGAATACTGATCCTGCTGCACGAACATTACATATCATATTGTTATGCTTACTTTAAGAACCATGTTGAGGTGTAACACTAGAGAGACTGTTGTCTAACTATATACACGCCAGGCTTATATACTGGAGGCTCCACCCATTTTATCATGACGTTGTGCATAACAGGGAAAGCTGCAGTGTCCTTGACCTTGATAAATGACCACTGGACGTGACAACTAGTCAATACACTATCTTTGTAGATCAACAGGTGGCGCATCTTCCATTATCTTATTCATGAGTCTCGGTCATATTTTATTTTGTTTTACTACACATATTTATATTGTAATTTATGCTTTACAAAGGTACTTGGACTTCAATTTGGTCCTAAAGAAATAGCTTTTTTTCCTTTAAATTCTTTGAAAATTAAATTTCTGAATATGAAACTCGTTTTACCTGTGTGTTATTGCTATCTGGTTTAAAGTTTCAGGGTAATGATATTTTTGGTATTTATTTTAAAAGGAACCAAGTAAAGCAGGAATGAAAGGGTTGTAGATTATTTATGAAGCAGACGGTACTTGGACATTTTCGCCATCGGACAAATCGTTATCGGTTCAATATACCTAACTAACTTAATCTAACTTCCCCGCACCTTATCTCACGTAACCTGGGCTAAGTTTACTTAACAGTGTGAAGAGCAGTTATTGAAAAACTCCTGTGCTTGGCTTCGTCCCCTGAAAATTAAAGACATTATTATCTAAATCTAATAAATATAACACAGTATTCAATAGACT
>NW_024744357.1:822416-974997 GCF_018991925.1 Homarus americanus | reverse complement strand
AAAGAAACCTCATATATATATATATATATACAACAACCTCAACCCGCCAGGACTCGAACCCACGATCTTATGTGTGTGACCGTGGAACGTTACCTCTAGACCACAAGGACACTAAAAGCCTGTTCATCGAGCCTATCCGTACCACACTGCTTCTATCATATTTATATTTTTATTTATTATTTTTTTTTACGGGAATTAGCCCACCAAGGCACAGGGCCTTTTTCTTGTTCCTCGGCTCCCTCTTTCTTGTGCTCCTTGTTACTTCTCCTCTACCCCTTCTGGTCATCATTCTCTGTTTTCGTTTTCTTCTTACTGTTCTCCTCCTCCCTTGCACTTCTTTGCTCATCTTCTTCCTCTTTCTCTTCATCTTTATCTTATCCTTTACTCCTCCCACTTCTTCTCCTACGTCCTTTATTATTATTTCTTCTCATCCTCCGTTCTGTTCTATTCATTCCTTCCTCCTCCTCCCATTCCTCTTAATTTTTATCTCTTTCTTCGCCTTTCTTCCTTCTTCTCCGCATTTCTTCCTCCCTCCTATTCTTAGTCTTTCTATTTCCCCGTCTTTTCCTACTTCCTCCTTTTCCTCAACTTTATCTTCTTAGTCGAAAGTAAGGAGCATGATGAAGGTCTTTTTGTAGTTGCTTCTGACTCGAGCCAGACATTATAAGTGTGTGTGTGTGTGTGTGTGTGTGTGTGTGTGCGTGTGCTTTTGCTTGCAGGGTTTTTATTTATATCTATATATTTTGAAAAATGGCGAAGCTCTTATGTAATCGGAACCATAAAAAAATCACACTAGATTATATAATAGAAAGGGATTTAAAGTCACAGGATTTCGGTGAAATAAACTCAAGAATGAAGTAATGTATCGAGTAATATGGGCACAGGTGTAGTGATCTCTGTCACCTCCTTAACCTGTGACTTATCTGTGTACCTGTTGACTGATTTTAGGAAAAAAAAAGGTGGTGATTTAACCCTGTGAGAATTATGGTTTGGTCTATAACGGTGTAAGGATGATGGTCAGACATAGCCCCAAAAATGGAGAAAAAATAGCTCATACAGTCCCCCACGTAATCAACTGAACTGCAATAAGCAAACTGAAACACGACGGATATCTACGTCATTATTCGGAGTGAGGTCACAGAACTTTCGGAGTTTGTAAGTTTGTGGCCACTAGCCCCGGGCGGTGGTGAGGCTAGCGTGGTGGTGAAGTAGGGCTGGTGGTTGGGATCGTGGCGGACGAATTAACGTGGTCACTGCCTCTCTTGGGTGTCAAGGGCGCGTCTGCTTTCGCTTGCAATACTGATGATGTCACGACAATTGCGGTTGGGTGCAGCCTCCGGCATATAAAACGAAGTATGTGCATCGCTGAGCATCATTCTCACTCTTCTTAGAATATTGTCAACATGGCTTATAAGGTAGGGCCATGGACCTATACAGTAAGTGTTGGTAATGATGGAATATCGTAGACACTGTATTTAAGGAAAAATCATTGCTTTATTGGCCTCAGTATTTTACTTTACTTCATTAATATTCATTATTTTCATTAGCAATGTTACTGCAATTTTTTCAGGTTTTCGTCGTGGTCGCCTTCCTGGTCGTCGTCGCAGCTGATGGTAACCTTTCCTACGGCCCACAACGTCCCCGCCCCAACCGTAAGTCTTCCCAAGCCTTCCGACCGCAATCAATATAGAGTTGCCGTGTCCAATTATTTACCTTTACAGTGAGAATCACTTCTACTACACACAAGATGTCTATATAATCTTTGACCGCCCTTTAAAATACTTTCAAATTTGAAGATAAAAACAGTTTTAATCCAAGAGAAAATTCTAGTGATAACATTTCCCTTTTAAAATGCATTGTGTTGCAAGGCTGAATTTATCGTTTAATATATATGTTAACTTTAACACTCAGGGTCCTGCCCAGTTCAACTTTGAGTGGAATGTGAAGGACGACTACCTCGCCAACGACTTCGGCCACAGTGAAGGTCGTAATGGTTACGACACTGAGGGGCACTATTACATGCAGCTTCCCGACGGTCGTTCATAGAGGGTCACCTACAACGTGAACGGCGACTCTGGTTTCATAGCCAATGTCGAATACGAGGGAGAGGCCCAGTACCCCGCCTCTCAGCCAGCTCCCGTGTACACTTAACCATCTCACATCTCATACTCAGATGTGTTTCCATTTATGCAGATACGTATAAAGGTGCGTAACTTTTAACGAATGAAATAGAAAATCACCTGTGTTAATTATCTTATCGTAAACCATATACAATTAAATTTACACCACTAGCAAATAAATCGTCTTAGGTGTTTCTTATGTCCAGTCGGTGATGAACAACTTCCTTGGTGCCGGAGCAGTGTTTCCAGACCAACACAATATATACTTCCAAGTCTATTCCATATGAACAACTTAATACATGTAGATAAAGAAATGAATGTTATTGATATTATACACTTAAGCACACACCGTGGTAAGTGAAAGCTATTTTATGTTGTACAGCGGTCACACACACACACACACACACACACACACACACACACACACACACACACACACACACACCCACATGAAGCCAGTTATTTATAGTTTTCATCCAAAGCCTGAGAGACTGAGATACTACAATACTCCAATTAGTCTTAGCTGAGGTACTTTTGTTGTAAATAAAATACAACAATAATAATAATAATAATAATAATAATAATAATAATAATAATAATAATAATAATAATAATAATAATAGTGAACTGTTTCCGATCCGATTAGTTGTAATTATGATCAAATTATAAACCGTGTTCTATATGCCTATTGTTTACCTATTTACTTAATAATCTATTTATCTTATTAATATCTTTGAGGGTCAACTTCGACTCTCAAGATATCAAACAACACAGCATATTTTGTTTGTTGATCCGTAATATTTCACCAATCAAAATAAAATGTAGGTTTGAGGTGTTCATTTATGAGGAGCACTAGGATTAATAAAATCTCTCGTTTGTTATTTTTGCAAGAGTTTAAAGCTGGAATAGCTAATCAAAAAATCATATTGATGATGGTCCGATATGCCTTTATATTTCTCCCAGTTAACGGAAATTTACTTTGTTTCAACTGTCTGCAACTTATATCTTTTGGTATGGTAAAGCTACAGTAATGGCTAAGTCCACTGTACCGAAGAAAAAAAAAATAAGAAGAGAATATGTTTACCAGAAAGGAGTTAGGTTAAAATAAGAGTCAAGAGGGAAAAAGAAGGATAAAATTGTCATAAATGTTGATCAGTCGACAGATTATGGCCGTACACTGGAGGAAAAGAGACACTTAGTTCCTCATAACAACTAATGTCATTAAGTTTAGATAAAAATATAAGGTATAGCGTAAGAAACTGTTATTAGTCATTGACTATAAGGTACACATCACTTATGAGTATAAATTAACATGAAAGATATATAAAAAAAATATCATGAAGTAGATTTGGGTTAGGTTAGGAATTATTAACTATAGGAAACTTAATTCAGTTATATGAAACTTAAAGGATAATTAAGAGGTTTCAGCTACAGTAAAGATTAATTGGATGGTTTGAATGGTCAATCATAATGAAATTAATACTGTTAAAAAAGAATCACGTCCGCATTACGAGGCATTGTGTTTGTAGACCAGTGAGGTGAACCTCTTAAGGGAACACCCAGTTATGAAACACAGCGAGAACCTGTTTGAGCTTCTGTTATTAAGACAAAAAATATATATAGTCCATGAGAGCATCATTAAAACAGAGACCATCTGTAAGTGAGTAAAGAGATTATGAAACGATAGTAGAAGTTTGTACACTTTGGATTTTTTTAAAGATGTAACAGGCATTAAAAAAAAAACAATAATAAAATCTAAAAGAAATGCAGAGTTTGATTTTTGGTAAAGATGAAATATTGTCATAGTTTAAGATGATAAATTTCATTACCTTTGATTGGTACGTTTTATATAGAAATTAGATCTATTTTTCGTCACTTTTACCTAAAGAGAGCTTCATGATGTAAACACAACCATTAAATTTACCTTACACTATAGTTTCTGGTTATATTCGTTCAATTTGAAAAAATAATTTTACTTACATCATCTCGTTCAAATAATTGACAGAACAAATTCACCGGTATATTTGCAAATACAAGTATAGGAATAAATACAATTACTGATATAAATATAAGTAGGGGTCATATAAAATATATAGGTAAAATAGTAAAAACAAGTTTGACTACAAGTAAGGTATATACATTACTACAGGTACCAATACAAGTAAAAGTATGCAAAGAAAAACAAATACATGTACAAATACAGGTAAAAATACAAGAACAAGTACTTATACAACAAAGGTGTACAAACAAGTACAGTTACATAAGCAGTTTCAAGTGCGCATGTTTTCAAACAATACCCACACAACCAGCTTATCAATGTATAAATGGTGAGATTTATTCAATTCCTGGGCCCATCTTCAAACAATTAGTGACTGGAAAATTGGTCATAAAACCAACTGAAGCGTAAGTACAATATATAAGACCTTCTGAGAGCGTCACGTCCCGTAATTGTGAGGCGTATATAGAGCGGCGTGGTCACTCTCGCCAGTGTCAAGGTTCACCCTCCTTTCCCTTTCAAAACTGATGATGTCATGAAGATCGAGGTTGGTGGAGTATACAGTATATATACCGCGTCTGGGCATCTCCGGGCATCAGTCTCACTGTTCCCTGGCAACAGATAACATGTCTTACAAGGTACATGGTCTTTTAAGGCTATTTTTTGCTTCTTGTAGGCATTCGCTGGTGTTATGTTCCAGCACTCGAGTGAAATGCTCATGTAAAAATGTATGTTAAACTTTACAGGTTTTCGTCGTAGCAGCCCTCGTGGCCGTCATCTCAGCAGATAACCGCCCTTCTTACAACCCTCCACCTACACCCTACAACCCTCCAGCTCCCTCTTATAATGCTCCAGCTCCTTCCTACAATGCTCCTGAACCTGTGGTAAGCACATTTACGGACTAAACCACGTAAAATTTAGTTTGCAGCCATTTGCATTTACCTTTAAATATAAATTAACAATAACAGTACATTTTTACCATCCAGCATAAACCTAAGCGCAAACGCACACAGAATGTTTGTATTAATAAGAACATTACTCGTAGCCAGTTTCTAAGATACATTTCCAATGCTGACAAGTTTGACTTCGATTTCCAGGGTCCTGCTCAGTACAACTTCAACTGGGCAGTTAAGGACGACTACTCCGGCAACGACTTCGGCCACGATGAAACTCGTAATGGTTACGACACTCAGGGATCTTATTATGTTCAGCTTCCCGACGGTCGTCTGCAGAGGGTTACCTACACCGTGAACGGCGACTCTGGCTACTTGGCTCAGGTCGAATACCAAGGTGAAGCCCAGTACCCAGCCCAACAGCCCGCCCCAAGCTACCAACCCGCCCCCAGTTACCAGCCCGCACCTAGGCCCAGCTACGCTTAAATTTAATAACTGAGTAATAAACGGGTTTTTTTATAGAAATGCATATAAATTCTTAAGTCATTAAAAAAATATATGAAAATGAGTTAAAAGTGATTTTTTATATTACCATCCTTCATACACCATGATATTACTAGACGAAATAGCATTAATAGAAACAGAATACGAAAAGGACCTGGGTGTGTATGTTGAAAATGAACTGAAGTTTTCGGGCCACTGCGAGGAGATATCTAGACGGGTCGTCCCTCGTAACGATCATCAAGAGTGGGATGCTTTCCCGCCTGGAATACTGTCACCCTGTCTGGTCCCAGAGATATGCTAGGGACTGTCTGGTGGCCCACAAGAAAGGTGCCTGCATTTCGACACTTCAGTTATCCAGAGACATTGGAGAGCCTGCAACTGCCTAGCTTATACTACAGACGGGCAAGGGGTGACCTCTTTAAGGTGTATAAGATGCTACCGGACGACTGCCCCACAAGGAGTCACACCTCAAGGTTGAAGAAGCTACAAGTCCAGAAAACAGTGAGGGCAAACCTTTTCGGAGAGAAAAATTGTGAACTCTTGGAACATACTGCCATAGTGTTGTGGCGGGACCGAATGTGAGCTCTTTCAAGACCAGACTTGACTAACACTGGAACAGGTTCAGCTACATTCAGGAGCCAGTACTTGCCAAGAGTGCGTAACAGAGACGTAGCCGACCGTCCAAGCGGCGAAGAGGATAAAAGTAAGTAAAAATTAACACAAACTCGTCCACATCTCATGATTTTGATTCTCAGTTAGTTTTCTTCGGCGTGTCCTATCAACACCCCATATCCAACCCCCTCCTCCTTAGTGCGAGATCCAGAAAATTTAAAGAATGTCGGGACTGGATGTTAAAGGTAATTTCTATCAATTCTCACCCATCAGGGTTAGTCATGGGTATCCTGAGAAGAAAGTACATAGTCCAACAGGATATATCTTCAGGCCGTTTACTGTCTATTGGACACATATTCTAAAATTCCCTCACGGAAACAAGTAGTCGTGACTACATTGTTCTATGGCATAAACCTGGTAAATTTCAAGTACCGCTGGACCGTACACCAGTATCATGAAATAATCTTTCTACATGATTTCGCAGATGAACAAATAATGTATCTTGTCTTATAACATGATTTCTCTTACTTGTATGCCTTAGTGAGCTAACTACATGAGATACAATATTATTCTGTTGGTCACTGCTGGAAGAAGAGAACCATAATACAGATTAGTTTCACCCGCCTCAGTGTGTCTTCACAGATGTGATAGGTTCCCAAGGTTACATTCTTCATGATGTTAATAAATCCATAACCTGGATTTAACTTTAAGATAACGTCTTCTTCCTTTAATTATTCATATATATATATATATATATATATATATATATATATATATATATATATATATATATATATATTATATATATATATATATATATATATATATATATATATATATATATATATATATATATATATATATATATATATATATATATATATATATATATATTTCTTTATTTATATATTTTTATATTTTTTTTTTACGTGAATTAGCCCACTCGGGCACAGGTCACTGACCCTCATAATAATAATACTAATAATAATAATAATAATAATAATATTAATAATAATTCATAGTAAATAAAATTTATACAGTAATAAAAATACAAAATTAAAAATTAAATAATAAAGATAACAATAATAATAATAATAAAGAACCATAAATAAAAAATTAAAATTAAGATCAAGAGTGAGAAACGATAAATGTATGTTGTGTTGTCAAAGTAAGAGAAACAATTGAGACCCTGCAATTTGTGTGTAAATGAGGCAGAAAGTCAGATCAGCAACCTGGAACTAGGTCACAATTTTCGTGATGCCATATGGCAGCAGGGTCTACCATTAGACAATACATTATGCTTCCAATATCTTCCCAGGCGGTAGTACCTCCCTGTTTGATAGCTGCCTACTAACTACGACCTACCAATGGGGGTCGACTTCTCAAATGAGTCTCCGCCCTGGTCTTTTGTCGTCAGCCACTTCTCTCAATCCGACGTTCTGCCCGACTCTGCCTTAACCGCATCCTTCCACTTTAATGTTTATATTGTCTTTGGTCTTCTCTCCCTGATCCACTCATTAATGTGGAAACAGAATCTTTAATTTGAGGAACAAAACTCTACTTACGAGTGTGTGAAACACTTTCAGTTTACCTCCATGTTCTATCTTGTTATTCTTTTAATACGGCTATGATGACTAACTATTCTTCATACGATCTATGCCTGAACACAACTTAAAGTTTTGGGACCAATATCACAAAATGACTTAAGGATCAATTTGTGACCAACGACCATTGATTCATCGTTCTTCTGAAGACCAGGGCTGAGGAAGGTTTTGATCACTCCCCAACACATTATCAATATTAAACCTGCGAGTACTGAATATAACTCACATGACATCCAAATAGATACAAGCAAAAAAAAAAAAGCATAAATAAATCGATGTAGCTGTCACAAAAAAATGGGTTAAATGATTGAATATATGTTGTGTTTCTAGATTCAGAAATATAATTTACATATTTGTTTTACAGTATGTCAAGAGCAAGAGTAAAATTTAAAAAATTACCATTAAGGTCACACATGTCTCAACTTGCCCTAGGGCTACATTCACTTCGCTCATCATGTTATATATATATATATATATATATATATATATATATATATATATATATATATATATATATATATATATATATATATATATATATATATATATATATATATTTAAAAAAAAAGAAAAATACTTGACTAATAAACTCATTTTCGTGACCTGACCTCGCGTGGTCTTGCCTCCACGTCAAGGGATTTCGTACCTCTGGTACTTCCAATATTCTTCTTGTCATTTAAAGACGCACAAAAGCCTCACAAGTGAAATTTATTTTTGGTCGGCCTTGCCAGAAAAAAATAGTGAATGAAAAAAGAAGTCGGTCTTTATCCACTAAAGTAAAGTGAGCTAATTTATTTCATCTAGTCCTTGTTAAACTATCCGTATTGTGATTAAATTAAAGAAAGGGACCAAAATTAAAATAACCATATTTGGTGTCCACCTGGCCTGAGGGAGGTGATGTTGACATAATAGTAGTGTGCTTCTCTCATAAATACACTTGTGGCCTGAGGGCTCGGAGACGACTCGAAGGTGGTGCTAGTGACGTAATGAAGGTGTTTCACTTTTTTAGTACTCAAGTGATAGTGTGTATTTATTTGGGTGGATTTTAAATATATTAGTAATATATAAAGAATTTGCAGTTATATATATTTCTATTGTGTGACTGATTCTAAAATCTTTGTTTGGTAATAAATTTATAATCATATCATTGACTGTTACCTTCGTCTCTCTGTCTTATATCCGCTGAAGGATGTTCCTGATTTTTACTCCAATAAGATAGTCCAAATAAAGAAAAATCTTATAGAAAATTAAGATTTTTTTTAGTTAGTTTGGCATTAAATCTGGCGGCACAGAAGTCCTCAAGACAGCCAACCCGGGGCAAAACAAGTCATGACTAATCCTTTTCCTGATATCAACGACAATATGTCGTGAGCAGTTTCTACTTATGAAGAGATGCATAATTTTTGCCGATTTAAAACAAAATTACAATAACTTATATTAAAATTAACTTGATTAAATTAAAACAAACGTCAAATCTTAACATCGGAAATAAAATAACCGAGGTAATTCTCATGCTCAGTCGGTGGAGATGACCAAATTTCTTACATCTGGAGTACTGTGTTCAGACGAGCATAATATATACTCTTAGTCTATTCCAACTAAATAACTTATTTATATGTAAGTAAAGTAAGTAATACAGCAGTGTTATGTTGTACAGAGCCCCCCCCCACACACACACGCCACACATACACACACACACACACACACACACACGCACACACGCACAGACACACGCACACACATACTCACTCTTGCTACACATGAAATCAGTTTCCTCCAATGTTTATAGGACTTGCTAGATTTAACTGAGGTACTTTCTCTTTTGGCTGCTACTACTACTACTATTTTTTTTTCAACGCGGCTTCCAGCCTCACCCAATAGCCACACCTTCGCCGCCATTTTATTACCTCAATATTAAATATCCTAATACATAAGTAGCTATCGTAGCTGTGTTGAATTAGTTGAGCCGCAGATCTATGCGGCATTCAGTGACTGTAGCCTCATAGTCAATATCTGCAGCAGTTTTCGGCTTTGGGGCCGAAGCTCTCGTTCCCCTGAGGCAGAGTAAAACCGACCGAAGGAGAGAGAAGGACAGTCGACATCTCATCCAGGCTGTAACATAACTTCTGGGCTGCTGCTTCTGTTCGGAGATCATTTCCGCAAGTCTGGCGTAGAAGCATCTTGCTCTTGGTCCCATCCCACCAGAGGTTGTGAACACTAGAGGAGTGAAGCTGCCTTGATCAACGTTCTGAATTCTCTCGGAATCGAGTATGAAGATACAACTATACGAGTTATTAAGGATGACACTTTCGTTGGTGAGCTCTGAGGAGATTCGAGAGGCCGACACGTAACCAACAAGACCGTTTACAGATGTTGCACGTGTGGAGGGCTACATCTAGTCGGGAGGGGCGGCGGCAACGTCTTTTCGGCACTGGCGCTTGTTTGCCTCGGTATACAGTCGGGCTGATTCGAAAGTATTGACACTCTCGTGTAGGTTAGGTTAGGTTAGGTTAGCATTACGGTGAGGAGTGATCGTCTCCCAGGTGTTAGGGGCAATTTGGCACTTTTTCAGGTTTGTTTTAAGGCTATCCTTATACCTTTTCAGTTAGTTTGCAAGGACACATTACTTTCAAACAATGACAAGTTACGTATTCCATTCACTTAACAATATTATAATATATTAAATTATTGGTATTCGTCTTCAACAATAAGTCGCTGGAAAAGAGACAATGAATACAACTGGAGCGTAAACTACTGTATATGAACCTTCGGGGAGCGTCCAGTCCCTGTAATTGAAAGGTCTTCATGGTGTAGGCCCTAGAGAGGCGTAGTCAATCCCACCAGTCCCAAGGTCCTCCCTCCTTTCCCTTTCAAAACTAATGATGTCGTGAAGATCAAGGTGGGTGCAGTATGGAGTATATATACCGCGTCAGGGAATCTCTGGACATCAGTCTCAATCTTCGCTGACCACAGATAACATGTCTTACAAGGTATACGGTCTTTTGAGACATAATCTCTTCCTTCATGTAAACTATGGCTGGTGTTATGTTCCAGCACCCGAGTGAAATACTCATGTCAAACTGTATATTATGCTTTACAGGTTTTCGTCGTAGCAGCCCTCGTGGCCGTCATCTCGGCTGATAACCGCCCTTCTTACAACCCTCCACCTACGCCCTACAACCCTCCAGCTCCCTCCTACAATGCTCCAGCTCCCTCCTACAATGCTCCTGAACCTGTGGTAAGCAAATTTACGGACCTAAACTCTTCAAGATTAGTTTGAAGCCATGTGTATATGCCATATTAAATTTCATCAGTAAAAGTAATTTTTTTTCATCCAGCTTTACCTAAGCACAAGCAAAATGGTTATACTAATAGAATATATTACTCATTGCTAGTCTGTAAAACTATAATACAATATTGACAAGTTTTTACTTTTATTTCCAGGGTCCTGCTCAGTACAACTACAACTGGGCAGTGAAGGACGACTACTCCAGCAACGACTTCGGCCACGATGAAACTCGTGATGGTTACGACACTCAGGGATCGTATTATGTTCAGCTTCCCGACGGTCGTCTGCAGAGGGTTACCTACACTGTGAACGGCGACTCCGGCTACGTGGCTCAAGTCGAATATGAGGGTGAGGCCCAGTACCCAGCCCACCAGCCCGCCCCCAGCTACCAGCCCGCCCCCAGCTACCAGCCTGCTCCCAGCTACCAGCCCACCCCTAAGCCCAGCTATGCTTAAATCTTATCACTGAATTATATTCGATTATTTTATATATTTATAGCAACGCATATAAACTCGTAATTGAAATTCTAATAAAAAATAGCTCAATGTGATATATTGTATTACCGTCCTCAGTTAATCATATCAAGATATTACTACATTTAGTTTAGTACGTGTATAGATATACAGACATACACGTCAGGGTGCGTAGAGACAAAGCAGCTATACGGTGTACATAGACCATGGAGGTACTGTACAACATAAGAATATATGAATGGAGGAAACTGCAGCGGGCCTATTGGCTCATACTGGGCTGTCCCGTTTACACTCGACTGAAGGACCAGCTGCTTTTTCACATCCCCCAGCTGCAAGCTCATCACCAATGAAGAGATATCCTATTGGCCTTTGAGAAGGATGTTGGCTCAATCCTGGCACAGGCAAGCAAATACGGTGACGCGATCCATCTAGCCAAGGCTGCTGGGATGATACGACGGGACATGCTTCAGCACAAGTCACACTTCAGCAGTACATTTCATGAAGGATGCATTGAACAGGCTGTTCCACCATCACTGCTTCAATTTGTATGCATGATCGAACATGGTGCAGATATCAAATCCCAACTCCAACATGGCACATCGAAGTCTGACCTTGCTATGTCACAGCTCTTACAGTACAACTGCTTTGCCAACTACAAGGTAGGAACACAAATCCACAGACACTACAAGGACCATGAGACACCTTTTGCTATCTACGTCGGCATGTCTGTGTTTGCTAAGACAAGAAAGAGGCAGCTCATCGACATGCTGCATGAAAATGGGGTCAGCATTTCATATGACAGAGTTCTACAATTATCAGCCCAGCTAGGAGAAGCAGTTGTATGCCAGTACGTGGAAGATGGAGAGGTGTGTCCACCATTCTTGAGGAAGCAGTTGTTCACGACTTCAGCAGTGGACAACATTGACCACAACCCCACTGCGACTACGGCCAAAACGTCCTTCCATGGGACCAGTGTGTCCATCTTCCAACATCCAAGTGGATAAAAATGTTACAATGAACTTAAAACTATAAAAAAATCATCTGAGAATCCTTGAAAACATACATATCGACACCAAGATCACTCAGATTGACCAACTACATCAATTTCTATAAGAAAAATCAACTTTTGAAGGTCAATATGGCGGCCATCTTGAAGAATGGCTGCTATCTTGGAATTTCAAATGACCAATCAGGCAGACTTGACTAGTAACCATTAGAGAATTACCATGCCACAATTGGTGCTTGTATCACCATTTGCATGATTCTCTTGAAAATTTGCATTTAACTGCCCCACTATTACTCAAATGTGTATCTATTTATGAAAATATAGTGAGTCAATCTCCCCCCTCCTTCCTTACCCATCACCTTCAGAATGGCTCACCTCCAGACCGCACATTGAATCAATCTCCCTTACCCACCACCTCCAGAATGACTCAACTCTATACCTCACAGTGACTCAATCTCCCGTACCCACCACCCCCTGAATGACTCAACTCCATACCTCACAGTGACTCAATCGCCCTTACCCACCACCTCCAGAATGACTCAACTCTATACCACATAGTAACTCAAACTTCCTAAGTGAATTATATTAAACGAATAAAAATATAATTACTTGTGTTAATTATCTTATTATAATCTCTATAAATTTAAATTAATATAATTTTGATTCAATTCAAACATACACCACTTCTTAACACCGGAAATAAAATCATCATTGGTGTTTCTCTTGTGACGTCGGCAGAGAAGATCAAATTCCAAATTTGGAGCATTGTATCCGGGCCAACACTATGTATACTCCTTTGTCTATTTTAAATGAACCACGTAACATATGCAGGTAAAGTAAGTCATGTTTCTAGTGATATACACTTAGGCGAACACCGTGGTAAGTGCAGGGTAAGTGTTATGTTGTACAGCACCCCCCCTCCCCCTCCCCCACATACATACTTCTCACTCAAACTCATACTACAAAGAAAACCAATTATACAGTACTTAGGTTCCCTCCAATGTATATAGAGGCCATCGATCCCTCTTATCCTATTGTCTGGAAATAATGATACATATAAACTGGGGTTCAAAATGCAAAATGCATATATGTTTTGTTTTATTTTCTATTTGCAGTACGTAATTACACACACACACACACACACACACACACACACACACACACACACACACACTCACTCTTGCTACACATGAAATCAGTTTCTTCCAATGTTTATAGGACTTGCTAGTTTTAACTGAGGTACTTTCTCTTTTGGCTGCTACTACTACTACTATTTTTTTTTTCAACGTGGCCTCCAGCCTCCCCCAATAGCCACACCTTCGCCGCCATTTTATTACTTCAATATTAAATATCCTAATACATAAGTAGTTATCCTAGCTGTGTTGAATTAGTTGAGCCGCAGATCTATGTGGCATTCAGTGACTGAAGCCTCATAATCAATATCTGCAGCAGTTTTCAGCTTTGGGGCCGAAGCTCTCGTTCCCCTGAGGCAGAGCAAAGCCGACCGAAGGAGAGAGAAGGACAGTCGACATCTCATCCAGGCTGTAACATAACTTCTGGGCTGCTGCTTCTGTTCGGAGATCACTTCCGCCAGTCTGGCGTAGAAGCATCTTGCTCTTGGTCCCATCCCACCAGAGGTTGTGAACACTAGAGGAGTGAAGCTGCCTTGATCAACGTTCTGAATTCTCTCGGAATCGAGTATGAAGATACAACTATACGAGTTATTAAGGATGACGCTTTCGTTGGTGAGCTCTGAGGTGATTCGAGAGGCCGACACGTAACCAACAAGGCCGTTTACAGATGTTGCACGTGTGGAGGGCCACATCTAGTGCGGGAGGGGCGGCGGCAACGTCTTTTCGGCACTGGCGCTTGTTTGCCTCGGTATGCAGTCGGGCTGATTCGAAAGTATTGAATCTCTCGTGTAGGTTAGGTTAGGTTAGGTTAGGTTAGGTTAGCATTACGGTGAGGAGTGATCGTCTCCCAGATGTTGGGGGCGATTTGGCACTTTTACAGGTTTGTTTTTAGGCTATCATTATACCTTTTCAGTTAGTTTGCAAGGACACATTACTTTCAATTAATGACAAGTTAAGTATTCCATTCACTTAGCAATATTATAATATATTAAATTATTGGTATTCGTCTTCAACAATAAGTAGCTGGAAAGTGACAATGAATACAACTGGAGCGTAAACTACTGTATATGAACCTTCTGGGAGCGTCCAGTCCCTGTAATTGAAAGGTCTTTATGGTGGAGGCTCTAGAGAGGCGTAGTCACTCCCACCAGTCCCAAGGTCCACCCTCCTTTCCCTTTCAAAACTAATGATGTCGTGAAGATCAAGGTGGGTACAGTATGGAGTATATATACCGCGTCTGGGCATCTCTGGACATCAGTCTCAATCTTCGCTGACCACAGATAACATGTCTTACAAGGTATACGGTCTTTTGAGACATAATCTCTTCCTGCATGTAAACTGTGGCTGGTGTTATGTTCCAGCACCCGAGTGAAATACTCATGTCAAACTGTATATTATGCTTTACAGGTTTTCGTCGTAGCAGCCCTCGTGGCCGTCATCTCGGCTGATAACCGCCCTTCTTACAACCCTCCACCTACGCCCTACAACCCTCCAGCTCCCTCCTACAATGCTCCAGCTCCCTCCTACAATGCTCCTGAACCTGTGGTAAGCAAATTTAAGGACCTGAACTCTTCAAGATTAGTTTGAAGCCATGTGTATATGCCATATTAAATTTCATCAGTAAAAGTAAATTTTTATCATCCAGCTTTACCTAAGCACAAGCAAAATGGTTATACTAATAGAATATATTACTCATTGCTAGTTTGTAAAATTAAAATACAATATTGACAAGTTTTTACTTTTATTTCAAGGGTCCTGCACAGTACAACTACAACTGGGCAGTGAAGGACGACTACTCCAGCAACGACTTCGGCCACGATGAAACTCGTGATGGTTACGACACTCAGGGATCTTATTATGTTCAGCTTCCCGACGGTCGTCTGCAGAGGGTTACCTATACTGTGAACGGCGACTCCGGCTACGTGGCTCAAGTCGAATATGAGGGTGAGGCCCAGTACCCAGCCCACCAGCCCGCCCCCAGCTACCAGCCCGCCCCCAGCTACCAGCCTGCTCCCAGCTACCAGCCCACCCCTAAGCCCAGCTATGCTTAAATCTTATCACTGAATTATATTCGATTATTTTATATATTTATAGCAACGCATATAAACTCGTAATTGAAATTCTAATAAAAAATAGCTCAATGTGATATATTGTATTACCGTCCTCAGTTAATCATATCAAGATATTACTACATTTAGTTTAGTACGTGTATAGATATACAGACATACACGTTAGGGTGCGTAGAGACAAAGCAGCTATACGGTGTACATAGACCATGGAGGTACTGTACAACATAAGAATATATGAATGGAGGAAACTGCAGCGGGCCTATTGGCTCATACTGGGCAGTCCCGTTTACACTCGACTGAAGGACCAGCTGCTTTTTCACACCCCCCCAGCTGCAAGCTCATCACCAATGAAGAGATATCCTATTGGCCTTTGAGAAGGATGTTGGCTCAATCCTGGCACAGGCAAGCAAATACGGTGACGCGATCCATCTAGCCAAGGCTGCTGGGATGATACGACGGGACATGCTTCAGCACAAGTCACACTTCAGCAGTACATTTCATGAAGGATGCATTGAACAGGCTGTTCCACCATCACTGCTTCAATTTGTATGCATGATCGAACATGGTGCAGATATCAAATCCCAACTCTAACATGGCACATCGAAGTCTGACCTTGCTATGTCACAGCTCTTACAGTACAACTGCTTTGCCAACTACAAGGTAGGAACACAAATCCACAGACACTACAAGGACCATGAGACACCTTTTGCTATCTACGTCGGCATGTCTGTGTTTGCTAAGACAAGAAAGAGGCAGCTCATCGACATGCTGCATGAAAATGGGGTCAGCATTTCATATGACAGAGTTCTACAATTATCAGCCCAGCTAGGAGAAGCAGTTGTATGCCAGTACGTGGAAGATGGAGTGGTGTGTCCACCATTCTTGAGGAAGCAGTTGTTCACGACTTCAGCAGTGGACAACATTGACCACAACCCCACTGCGACTACGGCCAAAACGTCCTTACATGGGACCAGTGTGTCCATCTTCCAACATCCAAGTGGATAAAAATGTTACAATGAACTTAAAACTATAAAAAAATCATCTGAGAATCCTTGAAAACATACATATCGACACCAAGATCACTCAGATTGACCAACTACATCAATTTCTATAAGAAAAATCAACTTTTGAAGGTCAATATGGCGGCCATCTTGAAAAATGGCTGCTATCTTGGAATTTCAAATGACCAATCAGACAGACTTGACTAGTAACCATTAGAGAATTACCATGCCACAATTGGTGCTTGTATCACCATTTGCATGATTCTCTTGAAAATTTGCATTTAACTGCCCCACTATTACTCAAATGTGTATCTATTTATGAAAATATAGTGAGTCAATCTCCCCCCTCCTTCCTTAACCATCACCTTCAGAATGGCTCACCTCCAGACCGCACATTGAATCAATCTCCCTTACCCACCACCTCCAGAATGACTCAACTCTATACCTCACAGTGACTCAATCTCCCGTACCCACCACCCCCTGAATGACTCAACTCCATACCTCACAGTGACTCAATCGCCCTTACCCACCACCTCCAGAATGACTCAACTCTATACCACATAGTAACTCAAACTTCCTAAGTGAATTATATTAAACGAATAAAAATATAATTACTTGTGTTAATTATCTTATTATAATCTCTATAAATTTAAATTAATATAATTTTGATTAAATTTAAACATACACCACTTCTTAACACCGGAAATAAAATCATCATTGGTGTTTCTCTTGTGACATCGGCAGAGAAGATCAATTCCAAATTTGGAGCATTGTATCCGGGCCAACACTATGTATACTCCTTTGTCTATTTTAAATGAACCACGTAACATATGCAGGTAAAGTAAGTCATGTTTCTAGTGATATACACTTAGGCGAACACCGTGGTAAGTGCAGGGTAAGTGTTATGTTGTACAGCACCCCCCCTCCCCCTCCCCCACATACATACTTCTCACTCAAACTCATACTACAAAGAAAACCAATTATACAGTACTTAGGTTCCCTCCAATGTATATAGAGGCCATCGATCCCTCTTATCCTATTGTCTGGAAATAATGATACATATAAACTGGGGTTCAAAATGCAAAATGCATATATGTTTTGTTTTATTTTCTATTTGCAGTACGTAATTACACACACACACACACACACACACACACACACACACACACACACACACACTCACTCTTGCTACACATGAAATCAGTTTCTTCCAATGTTTATAGGACTTGCTAGTTTTAACTGAGGTACTTTCTCTTTTGGCTGCTACTACTACTACTATTTTTTTTTTCAACGTGGCCTCCAGCCTCCCCCAATAGCCACACCTTCGCCGCCATTTTATTACTTCAATATTAAATATCCTAATACATAAGTAGTTATCCTAGCTGTGTTGAATTAGTTGAGCCGCAGATCTATGTGGCATTCAGTGACTGAAGCCTCATAATCAATATCTGCAGCAGTTTTCGGCTTTGGGGCCGAAGCTCTCGTTCCCCTGAGGCAGAGCAAAGCCGACCGAAGGAGAGAGAAGGACAGTCGACATCTCATCCAGGCTGTAACATAACTTCTGGGCTGCTGCTTCTGTTCGGAGATCACTTCCGCCAGTCTGGCGTAGAAGCATCTTGCTCTTGGTCCCATCCCACCAGAGGTTGTGAACACTAGAGGAGTGAAGCTGCCTTGATCAACGTTCTGAATTCTCTCGGAATCGAGTATGAAGATACAACTATACGAGTTATTAAGGATGACGCTTTCGTTGGTGAGCTCTGAGGTGATTCGAGAGGCCGACACGTAACCAACAAGGCCGTTTACAGATGTTGCACGTGTGGAGGGCCACATCTAGTGCGGGAGGGGCGGCGGCAACGTCTTTTCGGCACTGGCGCTTGTTTGCCTCGGTATGCAGTCGGGCTGATTCGAAAGTATTGAAACTCTCGTGTAGGTTAGATTAGGTTAGGTTAGGTTAGCATTACGGTGAGGAGTGATCGTCTCCCAGGTGTTGGGGGCGATTTGGCACTTTTACAGGTTTGTTTTTAGGCTATCATTATACCTTTTCAGTTAGTTTGCAAGGACACATTACTTTCAAACAATGACAAGTTAAGTATTCCATTCACTTAGCAATATTATAATATATTAAATTATTGGTATTCGTCTTCAACAATAAGTAGCTGGAAAAGTGACAATGAATACAACTGGAGCATAAACTACTGTATATGAACCTTCTGGGAGCGTCCAGTCCCTGTAATTGAAAGGTCTTTATGGTGGAGGCTCTAGAGAGGCGTAGTCACTCCCACCAGTCCCAAGGTCCACCCTCCTTTCCCTTTCAAAACTAATGATGTCGTGAAGATCAAGGTGGGTACAGTATGGAGTATATATACCGCGTCTGGGCATCTCTGGACATCAGTCTCAATCTTCGCTGACCACAGATAACATGTCTTACAAGGTATACGGTCTTTTGAGACATAATCTCTTCCTGCATGTAAACTGTGGCTGGTGTTATGTTCCAGCACCCGAGTGAAATACTCATGTCAAACTGTATATTATGCTTTACAGGTTTTCGTCGTAGCAGCCCTCGTGGCCCTCATCTCGGCTGATAACCGCCCTTCTTACAACCCTCCACCTACGCCCTACAACCCTCCAGCTCCCTCCTACAATGCTCCAGCTCCCTCCTACAATGCTCCTGAACCTGTGGTAAGCAAATTTAAGGACCTGAACTCTTCAAGATTAGTTTGAAGCCATGTGTATATGCCATATTAAATTTCATCAGTAAAAGTAAATTTTTATCATCCAGCTTTACCTAAGCACAAGCAAAATGGTTATACTAATAGAATATATTACTCATTGCTAGTTTATAAAATTAAAATACAATATTGACAAGTTTTTACTTTTATTTCAAGGGTCCTGCACAGTACAACTACAACTGGGCAGTGAAGGACGACTACTCCAGCAACGACTTCGGCCACGATGAAACTCGTGATGGTTACGACACTCAGGGATCTTATTATGTTCAGCTTCCCGACGGTCGTCTGCAGAGGGTTACCTATACTGTGAACGGCGACTCCGGCTACGTGGCTCAAGTCGAATATGAGGGTGAGGCCCAGTACCCAGCCCACCAGCCCGCCCCCAGCTACCAGCCCGCCCCCAGCTACCAGCCTGCTCCCAGCTACCAGCCCACCCCTAAGCCCAGCTATGCTTAAATCTTATCACTGAATTATATTCGATTATTTTATATATTTATAGCAACGCATATAAACTCGTAATTGAAATTCTAATAAAAAATAGCTCAATGTGATATATTGTATTACCGTCCTCAGTTAATCATATCAAGATATTACTACATTTAGTTTAGTACGTGTATAGATATACAGACATACACGTCAGGGTGCGTAGAGACAAAGCAGCTATACGGTGTACATAGACCATGGAGGTACTGTACAACATAAGAATATATGAATGGAGGAAACTGCAGCGGGCCTATTGGCTCATACTGGGCAGTCCCGTTTACACTCGACTGAAGGACCAGCTGCTTTTTCACATCCCCCAGCTGCAAGCTCATCACCAATGAAGAGATATCCTATTGGCCTTTGAGAAGGATGTTGGCTCAATCCTGGCACAGGCAAGCAAATACGGTGACGCGATCCATCTAGCCAAGGCTGCTGGGATGATACGACGGGACATGCTTCAGCACAAGTCACACTTCAGCAGTACATTTCATGAAGGATGCATTGAACAGGCTGTTCCACCATCACTGCTTCAATTTGTATGCATGATCGAACATGGTGCAGATATCAAATCCCAACTCTAACATGGCGCATCGAAGTCTGACCTTGCTATGTCACAGCTCTTACAGTACAACTGCTTTGCCAACTACAAGGTAGGAACACAAATCCACAGACACTACAAGGACCATGAGACACCTTTTGCTATCTACGTCGGCATGTCTGTGTTTGCTAAGACAAGAAAGAGGCAGCTCATCGACATGCTGCATGAAAATGGGGTCAGCATTTCATATGACAGAGTTCTACAGACCAGCTAGGAGAAGCAGTTGTATGCCAGTACGTGAAAGATGGAGTGGTGTGTCCACCATTCTTGAGGAAGCAGTTGTTCACGACTTCAGCAGTGGACAACATTGACCACAACCCCACTGCGACTACGGCCAAAACGTCCTTCCATGGGACCAGTGTGTCCATCTTCCAACATCCAAGTGGATAAAAATGTTACAATGAACTTAAAACTATAAAAAAATCAACTGAAAATCCTTGAAAACATACATATCGACACCAAAATCACTCAGATTGACCAACTACATCAATTTCTATAAGAAAAATCAACTTTTGAAGGTCAATATGGCGGCCATCTTGATAAATGGCTCCTATCTTGGATTTTCAAATGACCAATCAGGCAGACTTGACTAGTAACCATTACAGAATTACCATGCCAAAATTGGTGCTTGTATCACCATTTGCATGATCCTCTTGAAAATTTCCATTTAACTGCCCCACTATTACTCAAATGTGTATCTATTTATGAAAATATAGTGAGTCAATCTCCCCCCTCCTTCCTTACCCATCACCTTCAGAATGGCTCACCTCCAGACCGCACAGTGACTCAATCTCCCTTACCCACCACCTCTAGAATGACTCAACTCTATACCTCAGTGACTCAATCTCCCTTATGCACCACCTCCAGAATGACTCAACTCTATACCTCACAATGACTCAATCTCCCTTACCCACCATCTCCAGAATGACTCAACTCTATACCTCACAGTGACTCAATCTCCCTTACCCACCACCTCCAGAATGACTCAACTCTATACCACATAGTAACTCAAACTCCCTAAGTGAATTATATTAAACGAATAAAAATATAATTACTCGTGTTAATTATCTTATTATAATCTCTATAAATTTAAATTAATATAATTTTGATTCAATTTAAACATACACCACTTCTTAACACCGGAAATAAAATCATCATTGGTGTTTCTCTTGTGACGTCGACAGAGAAGATCAAATTCCAAATTTGGAGCATTGTATCCGGGCCAACACTATGTATTCTCCTTTGTCTATTTTAAATGAACCACGTAACATATGCAGGTAAAGTAAGTCATGTTCTTAGTGATATACACTTAGGCGAACACCGTGGTAAGTGCAGGGTAAGTGTTATGTTGTACAGCACCCCCCTCCCCCTCCCCCACATACATACTTCTCACTCAAACTCATACTACAAAGAAAACCAATTATACAGTACTTAGGTTCCCTCCAATGTATATAGAGGCCATCCATCCCTCTTATCCTATTGTCTGGAAATAATGATACATATAAACTGGGGTTCAAAATGCAAAATGCATATATGTTTTGTTTTATTTTTCTATTTGCAGTATGTAACTACACACACACACACACACACACATATATATATATATATATATATATATATATATATATATATATATATATATATATATATATATATATATATATATATATATATATATATATATATATATCTTGATAAAATCACACGGGAAAATGGAAACAACGGAGTACCTTAGCTTTCGTCTTTATTCAAGACATCTTCAGAGGCAACTGGATTACATGGACAGAGAGAGGCTTAAATATACAGGGTGACCTAAAAACATGAGGTCAGGTCATAATGATGACATCCACTAATCCCCACACCAACACACACGTAGAGGAGCTTAAGAGAAGGGTGATGACGTGACTAGACAGGTCAGGTCAGAAAAAAGGGACCCACAAAATAACTATCATACATCAAGATCAAAGGTTTTCAAAGCATTTTTAACCTTGGGCCACTGACAAATAAATTTATGTAACATATTATCAGTTTTGAACTGACCATCACTAAGGTTTATTGATTTTAATTCCTTAATCAAACTAGCTTCAACCAGAAGTCTTTCTGTGACACAAGATGATTTGAATACTTCTAAGCTTTTTTCCCAAGCAATGGGGTGATTATTATTCCTAACATGAACGAACAAGGCACTGCTTTCAGATGCAGTTCTGATATTATACTTATGTTGTTTGATTCTGAGCTGCAGTGTTTTTCCTGTCTGACCTACATAATTACAATTACATTTGCTACATGGAATACAATAAACACTTCCATTTACATTCAAACTTGGGCTATTCCTTATTAACATATTGGTAATGGTTGAGTCATACTTGAAAACAACATTAATATTTAGAAGCTTGAGGGACCGAACTAACGGGACAAATTCATCACGATAGGGCAGAGTCAAAATATTCTTAAGTGTAGGAACTTGTCTGGTTTGAGAGGAATGAAAGGATTTTTTAGCCCTTTTAAAGCAACGATCAACAAACACAGAAGGGTACCCAAGTTTCTGTGCAATAGAACGAATGTGTTTAAAATTCATTTACATGATATATATATATATATATATATATATATATATATATATATATATATATATATATATATATATATATATATATATATATATATATATGAAACAAAGAAGTATGTTTGTTTGTTTGTGTGTGTGTGTGTCCGCACGAGAATCTCGGAAACTACTTTACCGATCTGGAGTGGTGATGGATGGTGTTATATGTAGTGGTGTTGGTGACGGTGGTAGTGACAACCAAACTTTAAACGTTAATGTCAAAGTTAGAATCATAAACAAAGATTAAAATTTTTTTGGTTTCGTACGCTGTTTTATTTCTTCAAAATTCCTCCCGGCAGAGTAAAATGTTCCGAACTTATTAAACATTTAATAAATACACCAAAATTTATCCTATAATTCTGGCTGCATGTCTTCCTCTATCGTCGGGAAGGAAAAACACAGTTTTGAGTAAGTAATTGTATCGGGTAAAAGTATAATGAGGATCAAATTCGGTGAGCTGTAAAGAGTTGTGGTAAATCAAAATAACTCAGTAAAAACATGAAGAAGTATTATTATAGCTATTGATAAACAGAGAGATCATTAGCGTACACTGGAGCTAGAGAATAAGAGAAACATATTTCGGCATACATTTATTAACGTTATGAAGTGTAGACAAAAATATAAAGTACACCATAAGAAATGATTACATCTAATTAATTCCAAAGTATACATAATTTATATGTATCAATAAACTTAAGGGGCAGTGTTACGATTATTCAGATATATATATATATATATATATATATATATATATATATATAAACATTGAAGCATGGTTAAGAATCAATAACTGTAAAAAAAAATATATTCAGCTATAAAAATCTAATAAGTTAGTTTAGAGGTTTCAGATATAGTAAAACTTAATTTGATGCTTTGTATGGTCAACCAATGTTGAATTAATACTGTTAAAAAGAATCACGTCAGCATTACGAGGCATTGTGTTTGTAGACCAGTGAGGTGAACCTCTTAAGGGAACACCCAGTTATGAAACACAGCGAGAACCTGCTTGAGCTTCTGTTATTAAGACACAAAAAATATAGTCCATGAGAGCATCGTTAAAACAGTGACCATCTGTAAGTGAGTGAAGAGATTATGAAACGATAGTATAAGTTTGTACACTTTGGATTTTTTTAAGATGTAATTGATAATCGAAACAATGCGTAATAAATAATATAGTTTGAAAGACAGCATAATAAATCTGAAAACGTCTACTTATTAAGTTTGGAGTAGAAAATAAACATATTTTTTATCACATTAGCTCAAGCCATCTTCAAGATTTTTGTCAACACGTGAAAATTATTGCAACTGTACTACACATTTTTTTAACATTGTTCTTTCTGCATAATTCTTTCAATTTAAAGCTGAAATCTCTCTTATATCATCTCATTTAAATAATTTAAGACAAATCTAGTATACATACAAATATAAGTATAAGATGCAAATATAATTATGGGTAAAAAAAACTTTTATAGATAAAATTGCAAGAACAGTGCAGGTATACACACAACCACTGGTACAAGTATATAAATAAAAACAAGTACATGCACAGGTACAAATATAAGCATACATACATATCGAAGCACCGATGTTTCTACAAGTCTAGGTACATATAAAACCACAGATAAAATAATACATATTTTCAAATAATAAGATACGCATACAACTCAGTTATCAATATCGAGATCTATTACATTCGTGCCTCATCTTCAACAGCAAGTCACTGGAAAATTGGTCATAAGCCAACTGGAGCGTAAACTATATACAACCTTTTGGGAGCATCACGTCCAAAGATTGTGAAGTCTTCTAGGGGAAGGCGTTAGAGAGGCGTGGTCACACCCACCATTGTCAAGGTCCACCCTCCTTTCCCTTTCAAAACTGATGATGTCATGAAGATCGAGGTTGGTGGAGTATACAGTATATATACCGCGTCTGGGCATCTCCGGGCATCAGTCTCACTGTTCCATGACTACAGATAACATGTCTTACAAGGTACATGGTCTTTTAAGGCTATTTTTTGCTTCGTGTAGGAATTCGCCGGTGTTATGTTCCAGCACCCGAGTGAAATACTCATGTAAAACTGTATATTATGCTTTACAGATTTTCGTCGTAGCAGCCCTCGTGGCCGTCATCTCAGCAGATAACCGCCCTTCTTACAACCCTCCACCTACACCCTACAACCCTCCAGCTCCCTCCTACAATGCTCCAGCTCCCTCCTACAATGCTCCTGAACCTGTGGTAAGCACATTTACTAACCTGAACACGACAAAATTAGTTTGTAGCCATGGGTATTTTACCCATGGCTACAAACTAATCAACAATAACAGTACATTTTTACCATCCAGCATAAACCTAAGAGCAAACGCACACAGAATGTTTGTATTAATAAAAACATTACTCGTAGCCAGTTTCTAGGATACATTTGCAGTGTTGACAAGTTCTGACTTTGATTTCCAGGGTCCTGCTCAGTACAACTTCAACTGGGCAGTTAAGGACGACTACTCCAGCAACGACTTCGGCCACGATGAAACTCGTGATGGTTACGACACTCAGGGATCTTATTATGTTCAGCTTCCTGACGGTCGTCTACAGAGGGTTACCTACACCGTGAACGGCGACTCTGGCTACTTGGCTCAGGTCGAATACCAGGGTGAAGCCCAGTACCCAGCCCAACAGCCCGCCCCCAGCTATCAGCCAGCACCCAGTTACCAGCCCGCCCCTAGGCCCAGCTACGCTTAGATCTGTTCACTAAATGATAATCGATTTTTTTTTATTTATAACTCCTCATACAAAACTCTCAACTCACTGTGAAAATAATAAAAAATAGTTAAAGGTGACCTATTGTATTATCATCCCTAATGAAAGACATCAAGATGTTACTAAGGCTAACAAAACACAGTTAATTAATTAATTGATGAAAATCCTCATAAAAATTTACAGTTAATTCGCCATGTATTTAGGTGATGCATACATACTGTTCAGCATGTGTATTACCATTGTCGGTATACGGTGTACATAAACTATGAAGGTTTACAGTTTCCAATGCACTAAAGGCATACAACAATAATAAGCAATTTGAACAAGAATAGCAAACAAAAGCTATCACATGCGTACTTCCATGAGGGTTATCCACAACTCATGATTGTGTGTGTGTGTGTGTTCTTTGTTTTTTTACGGTGTCACACTAGTACTGTTGGCATCCTCTGTCAACACTCTATACTCAGTCTCCTCCCCCGTATTTTAATCTTTATTTCTATTCACTCTCACCCTACAGGGTTAGTCATAATTATCCTAAATAGAAAATATTAAGGAAAAACCATAACTTATATGACAAACGATGAGTTTTTAACGAAAAAATAACAATACAATTGTGAAATGATTCGGCCACAAAATATTTTTTTTATTTAAAAGACTGAGTATATATTAGTGTTCCAAGTTTGTGAAATATAACTTATATATTCGTTTTATGTGTAGAGGAAGAGAAAATCACAACAATTTGCCATTAACGTCATAGCTGTACATGCTTTAACTTGGCCTAGGGCTGCAGCAGGTAGGATTAGATACATTCACTTCACTCATCATGTCTTAAGAATATTTAGAAAAGGAGTAAAATTTTACTAATACTGTACAGTCTACTTTTGTACCCTGACCAAAGTTTCCTCTACTTCGTTACACCACAGTGAGGAATAATGTTGTTGTGTGCACCAATGTCAAATAATGTGTGGAGGTGTGCCATTAGTAGAAATAAGAGTTGTACTGTATCTTATCAGTGTTAAAGTTCCCAGAAATATGTAAAAAGTAAATAAAACATAAAAACAAGGGATATGAACACAGTACGTTGCTTATGATAAGTGTTTTGTATGAAAAAGAGATGTCACTGACAATTTGCGAGCCTGGAAAATTAAGCGCACGGCACTTGATTAACTGTTACGCGGTCGAGCAAGCACGCATCTATGAGGTAACATTGGGCCTGACCCTATACTTTGCCTAGTAATTGGAGTTTCTTTGAGTCAGCCTTACCAAAGGAAACAAACAAGTGGAAAAAGCGGGAAGATTAAATTAATTCTCTGCATGTTGTACGGCTTTTGAAGAAGATCCAACACCCAGAGGAGTAAGGCATGTGAACTGATCTCATTCATTCACTCCGTGTTATACATTCTTTACTGTGACTAAAAGAGAGAAACAGTCTTAAAAGATTGCCAATAACTCTATTTTAGTGTTCACCTGGCCTAAGAGGGATGGTGTAGATATATTAGTATTGTCGGTCTCTCGTAAATACACTCGTAGCCTGAGGGACGACGGGAAGGTGGTGCCGGTGAGGTAATGAAGGCGTTCCCAATGTTTTTGTTCATCATAACCCAAGGGATGATGTGTATTTAGTTTAGTCTGGTGGATTCCAGGATAGATGAAAAGGGTTTAAAAGAATTTGCAGTGATATATTTTCCCTATTATATGACTTAAGGACTAAAATCATTGTTTGGTTATAAATCAATGAATTTATCTTTGAATTTCCCTCCATCTTACGCCCACTAAAGAATGTTCATAACTTCCTCTCTTATAATAGAGTCAAAACAAAGAAACAGACAACGCTGAGTTTCTCTCAGAATAAGTATGGCATAAAAATCTGACGACGCAGAAGACCTCACGTCAGCCAGCCCGGGGACAAAACATGATATAATGCCTAATCATTTTTTCTGGTTTCAACAACGGTGAACAATAATCAGAGGATTATGGCTTTTGGGAACATTACACTGCAGACAAATGGCCATACGTTGTATATAATGACAATTTGTGAAACATGAAGTAGCTCGAAGATGTTTCGGTTTGTCTTCATCAGCCATCTGGTGGGTTCGACGTGGAGCGTGAACTCTGACCTTCTGTTAGGTCAGTCAAGGTTACGAAGCTCATCACGCTTTAGACTAGTTCTCGCGGTCACTCCACCGCATAGAAAAAGTGATTCCTTTCCCTCTCACAGTTGGTGACGTCACTACGGGTCAAGTGGGTGGAGCTACCTGTATATAAATGGTGCCGAGCATCCCTGGGCATCAGCCTTCGTCTTTACCAGCAACCGATAACATGGTCCACAAGGTAAGCTCTTGTGATCGCAGCTAAAGTAATTCTAAGTACACCTATATCGGCAAACTCCAGATATCCTTAAAACAAAATTCCATAAGGTGCTCTAATATTTACGTCTGTAGTGGTGAAAACTGAAGAATCTACAAACAAAAGTGTGTACGTTATTTGAACTAACCTTAATTCTTTGGTATTACAGCTTTTCTTCCTGGCCGCCCTGGTGGCAGTCGCGTTAGCCGACAACCGTCCCACCTACAACCCTCCACCTCCCACCTACAACGCTCCCACTCCTTCCTACAACGCTCCTGAGCCTGTGGTAAGCAAAATATTCTATATAATGATATCAATTTCTTGAGATATATTCCAAAAATTTTATGAGCCCAGATATTCAAAAGATTTATTCTACGTATTCTAAGTTCGTAAATCCTAAGAGATCAATGTTTATATAGGGATTCTTACGTTTAGATGCTTTCAGTCTAATAGCCAGGACATTTAAAACTTCTGTCGTTAGTTAGTGACTGATTTTCTTCGCATTCTCAAAAGCATAGACGATGGCACATTAATATGGGGTCTTTATGTATTTCATATTTGACAATAACAAATTACGTCCCTGATGCAGGGTCCTGCTCAGTACAACTTCAACTGGGCAGTGAAGGACGACTACTCCGGCAACGACTTCGGCCACGATGAAGCTCGTGATGGTTACGACACACAGGGATCTTATTATGTTCAGCTTCCTGACGGTCGTCTACAGAGGGTTACGTACACCGTGAACGGCGACTCCGGCTACTTGGCTCAGGTGGAATACCAGGGTGAAGCCCAGTACCCAGCCCAACAGCCCGCTCCCAGTTACCAGCCCGCACCTAGCTACCAGCCAGCCCCTAGGCCCACCTACGCTTAAATTTAATCACAGACTGATACTCGACGCTTTAAGTTTAAGAAATGGAATTATTTGCATATTTTATTATAAAATAAAGAATACAAAGCAAACATATGTATCTATGTCACTTATTAACATTAGAGAAACGGTCTGTTGATGTCATGAGTACTGTAATAGAAGACACAAGTAGGCCGACACAATAATAACTTCAGTTATACGCTCAGTCATCTCCGATAATTTTTACTAATGCCCGCTGTGGATTTTGGCAGGACTCAATGAATAACAATGAACAGGTAATTTACAGGGCTTATATCAATTTAGACACTAAAAGAGCACCTTTGTTTAAATCAGATCTTGAATAATAGGCAGTCCACTGTTAACGAGATGTCAAAAGACGCCGTAATTTTTTTTTTCGTATTTTATCGAAATTTTGTATGTGATTGTCTTGGTTACAAAGAAAGATCTCTAGAAATGTTGTAACCAATTTGGAAATGAAGACGGCCACCATGGCTAAACTCGAAAGAATCTTTGTTCTTATTGAAGGACTTAACTTCTTGACCGATCTCCTTAAAACCTGGATAATATGTTAACTGATCTTCATGGATCTTAAAAATTATTATCACTCCAAGGTGTGAACTATCATAGAAGATATTATAATGAATATCTTCCTCAAATTATGAAGGTTGCTGTTCAGTGTAAGAATTATGATTAGTATAAACGATATTTAAGGGCACTGGTCATTGACGAGCCTCAGTTCATTAAAAACAAGATGCTGCCCCGGTCTTGCTCACAGTAGACTGAACAGTCAACTAGCAAAGTCTTATAGTGATAACATTCTGGTCCACATTCCAAGATTCTCGTAGCTAGAGGAGTGAGGCTACTTCTAACTGGCTCACTTAAGCTGCTGCACAAATTAGGTGATCAAAGCTGTGTATAAAATTTGCCATAACAAGATTCGTTTCATGGAAAGCAAGAAGAAAAAAATATATAAAATTTCGTATAATGATTGAAATGGTTACGACACTCAGGGATCTTATTATGTTCAGCTTCCCGACGGAAGTTTGCAGAGGGTTACCTACACCGTGAACGGCGACTCTGGCTACTTGGCTCAGGTGGAATACCAGGGTGAAACCCAGTACCCAGCCCAACAGCCCGCCCCCAGCGACCAACCAGCATCCAGTTACCACCCCGCCCTTAGGCCCAGCTACGCTTAGATCTGTTCACTAAATGATAATCGATTTTTTTTTATAACAACTCATACAAAACTCTCAAATCACTGTAAAAATAATAAAAAAATAGTTAAAGGTGACCTATTGTATTATCATCCCTAATGAAAGACATCACGATGTTACTAAGCCTAAACAAACACAATTAATTAATTAATTGATTAAAATCCTCATAAAAATTTACAGTTAATTCGCCATGTATTTAGGTGATGCATACATACTGTTCAGCATGTGTATTACCATTGTCGGTATACGGTGTACATAAACTATGAAGGTTTACAGTTTCCAATGCACTAAAGGCATACAACAATAATAAGCAATTTGAACAAGAATAGCAAACAAAAGCTATCACATGCGTACTTCCATGAGGGTTATCCACAACTCATGATTGTGTGTGTGTGTGTGTTCTTTGTTTTTTTACGGTGTCACACTAGTACTGTTGGCATCCTCTGTCAACACTCTATACTCAGTCTCCTCCCCCGTATTTTAATCTTTATTTCTATTCACTCTCACCCTACAGGGTTAGTCATAATTATCCTGAATAGAAAATATTAAGGAAAAGCCATAACTTATGTGACAAACGATGAGTTTCTAACAAAAATAATCAATACAATTGTGAAATGATTCAACCACAAAATATTTGTTTAATTAAGAGACTGAGTATATATTAGCGTTCCAAGATTGTGAAATTTAACTTATATATTCGTTTTATGTGTAGAGGAAGAAAAAATCACAACAATTTGCCATTAACGTCACAGCTGTAAGTGCTTTAACTTGGCCTAGGGCTGCAGCAGGTAGGATTAGATACATTCACTTCACTCATCATGTCTTAAGAATATTTAGAAAAGGAGTAAAATTTTACTAATACTGTACAGTCTACTTTTGTACCCTGACCAAAGTTTCCTCTACTTCTTTACACACAGTGAGGAATAATGTTGTTGTGTGCACCAATGTCAAGGTAATGTGTGGAGGTGTGCCATTAGTAGAAATAAGAGTTGTACTGTATCTTATCAGTGTTAAAGTTCCCAGAGATATGTAAAAAGTAAATAAAACATAAAAACAAGGGATATGAACACAGTACGTTGCTTATGATAAGTGTTTTGTATGAAAAAGAGATGTCACTGACAATTTGCGAGCCTGGAAAATTAAGCGCATGGCACTTGATTAACTGTTACGTGGTCGCGCAAGCACGCATCTATGAGGTAACATTGGGCCTCACCCTATACTTTGCCTAGTAATTGGAGTTTCTTTGAGTCAGCCTTACCAAAGGAAACAAACAAGTGGAAAAAGCGGGAAGATTAAATTAATTCTCTGCATGTTGTACGGCTTTTGAAGAAGATCCAACACCCAGAGGAGTAAGGCATGTGAACTGATCTCATTCATTCACTCCGTGTTATACATTCTTTACTGTGACTAAAAGAGAGAAACAGTCTTAAAAGATTGCCAATAACTCTATTTTAGTGTTCACCTGGCCTAAGAGGGATGGTGTAGATATATTAGTATTGTCGGTCTCTCGTAAATACACTCGTAGCCTGAGGGACGACGGGAAGGTGGTGCCGGTGAGGTAATGAAGGCGTTCCCAATGTTTTTGTTCATCATAACCCAAGGGATGATGTGTATTTAGTTTAGTCTGGTGGATTCCAGGATAGATGAAAAGGGTTTAAAAGAATTTGCCGTGATATATATACCTATTATATGACTTAAGGACTAAAATCATTGTTTGGTTATAAATCAATGAATTTATCTTTGACTTTCCCTCCATCTTACGCCCACTAAAGAATGTTCATAACTTCCTCTCTTATAATAGCGTCTAAACAAAGAAACAGACAGCGCTGAGTTTCTCTCAGAATAAGTATGGCATGAAAATCTGACGACGCAGAAGACCTCACGTTAGCCAGCCCGGGGACAAAACATGATATAATGCATAATCATTTTTCTGGTTTCAACAACGGTGAACAATAATCAGAGGACTATGACTTTTGGGAACATTACACTGCAGACAAATGGCCATACGATGTGTATAATGACAATTTGTGAAACATGAAGTAGCTCGAAGATGTTTCGGTTTGTCTTCATCAGCCATCTGGTGAGTTCGACGTGGAGCGTGAACTCTGACCTTCTGTTAGGTCAGTGAAGGCTACGAAGCTCATCACGCTTTAGACTAGTTCTCGCGGTCACTCCACCGCATAGAAAAAGTGATTCCTTTCCCTCTCACAGTTGGTGACGTCACTACGGGCCAAGTGGGTGGAGCTACCTGTATATAAATGGTGCCGAGCATCCCTGGGCATCAGCCTTCGTCTTTCCCAGCAACCGGTAACATGGTCCACAAGGTAAGCTCTTGTGATCGCAGCTAACGTAATTCTAGGTACACCTATATCGGCAAAACTCCAGATATCCTTCAAACAAAATTCCATAAGGTGCTCTAATACTTACGTCTGTAGTGGTGAAAACTGAAGAATCTACAAACAAAAGTGTGTACGTTATTTGAACTAACCTTAATTCTTTGGTATTACAGCTTTTCTTCCTGGCCGCCCTTGTGGCAGTCGCGTTAGCTGACAACCGCCCCACCTACAACCCTCCACCTCCCACCTACAACCCTCCACCTCCCACCTACAACGCTCCCGCTCCTTCCTACAACGCTCCTGAGCCTGTGGTAAGCAAAATATCCTATATAATGATATCAATTTCTTGAGATATATTCCAAAATTTTTATGAGCCCAGATATTCAAAAGATTTATTCTACGTATTCTAAGTTCGTAAATCCTAAGAGATCAATGTTTATATAAGGATTCTTACGTTTAGATGCTTTCAGCCTAATAGCCAGGACATTTAAAACTTCTGTCATTAGTTAGTGACTATGATTTTCTTCGCATTCTCAAAAGCATAGACGATGGCACATTAATATGGGGTCTTTTAATATTTCATATTTGACAATAACAATTTACGTCCCTGATGCAGGGTCCTGCTCAGTACAACTTCAACTGGGCAGTTAAGGACGACTACTCAGGCAACGACTTCGGCCACGATGAAACTCGTGATGGTTACGACACTCAGGGATCTTATTATGTTCAGCTTCCCGACGGTCGTCTGCAGAGGGTTACCTACACTGTGAACGGCGACTCCGGCTACTTGGCTCAGGTCGAATACCAGGGTGAAGCCCAGTACCCAGCCCAACAGCCCGCTCCCAGTTACCAGCCCGCTCCTAGCTACCAGCCAGCCCCTGGGCCCAGCTACGCTTAAATTTAATCACAGACTGATACTCGACGCTTTAAGTTTAAGAAATGGAATTATTTGCATATTTTATTATAAAATAAAGAATACAAAGCAAATATATGTATCTATCTCACTTATTAACATTAGAGAAACGGTCTGTTGATGTCATGAGTACTGTAGTAGAAGACATAAGTAGGCCGACACAATAATAACTTAAGTTATACGCTCAGTTATCTCTGATAATTTTTACTAATACCCGCTGTGGATTTTGGCAGGACTCAATGAATAACAATGAACAGGTAATTTACAGGGCTTATATAAATTTAGACACTAAAAGAGCACCTTTGTTTAAATCAGATCTTGAATAATTAGGCAGTCCACTGTTAACGAGATGTCAAAAGACCACATCCAAGCTCTGCAGTCAGTCACGGTAGCAAATACACAGTGTTTACTTGGCTTAAGATTCCTACTCCTAAATCTTTCTCGCAGTCGGATTTCTCAATAACATCGTTGTTCATCTGGAATCTGTTTTCCCTCTTTACATCTCCTATATTGAGTACTTTACATTTGTCCACATTGAATATCATCTGCCATTTTTCAGACAATTCGATAAATTTGTTTAGATCTTCTTGTAGTTTTGCGGAGTCATCGTCAGATTTAATTACACGCCCTATTTTAGTGTCATCAGCAAATTTACTTATGTTGCTGTCTACGACGATATCTACGTCGTTTAAGTATATACAAAATAATAAAGGTCCAAGTACTGAGCCTTGGGGAACTCCACTAGTGACGTTGCTCCAATCGGATTTAGTGCCGTTAATGCTCACTCGCCGTTTCCTGTCCTGCAACCACGCCCTAATCCATTTTAGAATATCTCCTTTAATGCCATGAGCCTCCACTTTTGTTATTAGTCTTTCGTGGGGGACTCTGTCGAAGGCTTTGCTAAAGTCGAGATATACCGCATCATACTTGTGCCCCTTGTCCAGTGATTCGAAAACGGATGAAAAAAATGTTAATAGATTAGTTAGACATGAACGCCCGCTTGTGAAGCCATGTTGGGAATCATTGATCAACTTGTGCTTCTCCAGGTGATTTCGAATAGAGTTTGAATGATTGCTTCCAGTAATTTGCCTACAATTGACGTTAGACTGATTGGTCGGTTATTAGAGGATAGTGATCTATCTCCCTTCTTGAAAATCGGTATTACATTCGCTATCCTCAGGATTCTGGTACTACACTAGTTTTTAAGGACATGTTAAACAACTTTGCCAAGGGCATACTAAGCTCTTCCTTACATTCCTTTAATACTCTGGCAAATATCTCATCAGGACCTGGTGACTTATTAGGCTTTACTTTGTCTATTTGCTTACTAACATCGTTACTAGTCACTACTATCTCGCTTAATTTATTTTCTTCGCTATCTCTGTATACAGTTTTTGCCACGAGTATCATGTTTAAATTTTCGGTGGTGAAAACTGTTGAAAAATATTTATTCAGATTATTGCTCATTTCTTCGTCGTTATCAGTTAGCTCACCGGTATCTGACTGTATTGGTCCAATCTTTTCTCGTGTTTTAGTTTGATACATTTGATAAAATCCTTTGGGGTTTGTCTTCGCCTCCCTTGCTATCTTCATTTCATTATTCCTCTTTGCTTTTCTTATCTCGGTCTTAACCCTACCCGCCAATACCTTATAATAATCTCGGGGGTAAACTTCATCACGATTTATTCTCCTACGTATAGCCTTCCTTTGTCCAATAATATTCTTTAAATAATTATTTATCCATTTAGGGTCATCATTGTTTGATCTAAGCTTTCTGTATGGTATGTTCTGCCTTTGTGCATTAAGTTGCTCATTATTTAAATTGTTGTGGAACTTGGCAACCTCAGATCTCGTTATCAGGTCTCCCGGTAAGGTGAGGTCACCCTCTGTGGGTACATTGTGAGAGGTAACCTCATGTGAGGTCATGTAATTCACCCCCAAGTGTGATACCCCTTCCCTCAGCTGCCTCTTCAAACTATCAAAGTTTGCCCTTCTGAAATCTGGGACTTTAGTGGAATTTTCCTTGCGGCTGCCCTGAAATTCTAACTGGAATCTTATTTCTTTGTGATCGCTGTTAGCAAGTTCATTCCCTACCTCGACATTACTAATGAGGTTTTCTCTGTTTAACAGAACTAAATCAAGTATATTATTACCCTGGGTGGGTTTGGTTATATGTTGGCTTAGGAAACAGTCCTGGACTGTTTCAAGAAAATCCTCTGATTCTGAGTCACCCGTAAGGTCAATCCAATCTATTTGGCTAAAGTTAAAGTCGCCTACTATACATACTTTTCTATGTATGGAAGCCCTGAGCATTTCTTCCCAAATAAGTCGCTCATTAACTCTATCTAGATTAGGAGGTCTATATATTACTCCTGTGATTAATTTTTCCCTACCATAGATTAATTCTATCCAAATTGTTTCTGTATTCCGTTCTGTTTTTATTACCTTATTTACACTTCACATTATCCCTGACATAGATTGCTACTTCGCCTTCTTTCCTAATCTGCCTATCGGTATGGTGTAATTTGTAACCTGCAATTTGGTATTCGACAGGTAACTCACGTGAGTCTAGGTTTATCCATGTTTCGGTGAAAGCTATTATATCGATTTTTTCGGTACATGCCAACGCCCTGCTTTCATCTATTTTGTTTTTCATACTTCTACTGTTTGCGTAGTAGACATTTAAGTTAGTCGTGTTCTGAGTCCTCTCTTTGTCTCGTTTAGGTTTTAACTCCCTGCCTAATTTAGTTTTGCCATAATTCCTAGCACTATTTCTCTGTAACCTTTCACTTTGTTTACCCGCTCCCACTGCAGTCTCCTCCACCCCCATGCTCATATGCTCCCTTAGCAGTTTAAAGACTTCGACATCTTTTGAACTGCCCTCTCGAGAGAACCAGCCAGGGTTGCGATCCCATCCTTAGACAGTTGCACCCCATCCCTAGCATAAAGGTCCCTTCTGGTTAATTTCACAGAGGAAAAACTAAACCATTGAAAAAAAAATGAAGAGAGATATCGGTTTACGTACGTTAAATCGCAGTACCTGAAACTTTACATTTGGTGAGCTTTACTATGATTTTATGATGACCAGTTTTCTGAACTGCTAAGGTCCTCTATACAAAAACAAAAGTTTTCTTGTTTTATATTTATTATCTGTCGAATATATTAAACGAGTCAATACACATTGTTGTATAACATTATTATCGAAATTGAGTCGGTGATATAGCCAACTCGTTCGTCCACTCGAGTCGCACTACCGTCATTCAGGAGAGACATGTTGGAGTTGAATATAGTTGCAGCCACCTGCTCTCCCCTCCCGTCATTCCGGACACCGCCCCCACCGCAGATGGTGAGCATTGAGGTCTCCAAGGATCATTTTTTTTCCTGGTAGTTGGTTGAATAGCTCCTCAAGCTCACTCCCAGCAATGAACCCGCCCTGCGAACAGTATAGTGAGCAGACGGCCACATAGTCAGACCGAAACTTGACTCTGCACGCCACAGCCTGCAGGTTCACGCTCAGGTTGATTCTCTGTAGAGCGAATTCACTCCTAATATATAGGGCTATCCCCCTTAGGTTGTCTCTCCTGTACGACGTGTAGTTGTCAAATACAGGTGGGTCGTCCTGACCCGCAAGTAGCGTCTCTGGTAGGCAAAAAACGTCTGGCCGAAATAATGACTTTAGTAAGTGAAATTGAGCATTTTTATTCTAGCACCTCTGCAGTTCCACTGGATGATATTGAATTTTAAGTCTGGAGGATCCGCCCCCCTGGTGATGACGTCATAAGTTCTGAGAGGCAACGCAGAACTTGAATAAGATACGATTATCTTGACCTCCACCTCCATACAGATAGTTTTCAATTCACACTCTACTTTGGCTTATGCTAAGACAAGTGGACAACTATAGATGTTTTTAAATATTCTTCATGTATCCTCCGCCCTCTAGGTAAGTATATCATGAATACGTCAGTATTATCGAGGAGACAAACTATAATTATCATTATTAGAAAAATCAGCGAGTCTCATGTATAATTATTCTATGAGTGCAAAAAACGAGCTCACGTTTTTTAGTCAATATTTCTCATGAACACATCATCATAAGTAATCAATAAGGTAAAGTGCCGCCTTATGGTAAAGCAGGTTGTAATCAATGAGTAGTTATGTTCTTATTCTTATTTTAATAATTTGCAACTTTTTGTTACAAAAAGAGGCCAACACATGAGTATCTTAACCAACTAATGTTGGTCAAGATACCTGGTAATAATATGCAGGGATTTTCAATCATTCACGCACATTATATATATATATATATATATATATATATATATATATATATATATATATATATATATATATATATATATATATATTTGGATTCAAGATGTCTTGAATAAAGACGCGTCTTGTTTCCATTTTCCCTATCAAGATTTATTTATCCACGTTTTCATTGTGGATTTACATGAATATATATATATATATATATATATATATATATATATATATATATATATATATATATATATATATATATATATATATATATATATATATATATATATATATATATATATATATATATATATATATATATATATATATATATATATATATATATAGCAAGTCTCACATACACAAATGCCCTTCAATATATTTCATACAACAAAATAAATAAATTAATACTAAATCATTAAAATTTTAAAGATTGTATCTATTCATACAATTCATTATTAAATAAAGAATACGTAAAGTAAGTTTTCCGTCTCACTTCTCACTTTTACTCCTAGAGAAAATAATTACCTGTACGCCAATGGTGTTATCAAATAACTTAAATCAGTTATCACTTATATTTATACAGTATATAGATGTGTGTGTGTGTGTGTGTCAATCTGTAGCTAGAGATAAACACTCAAAAACGGAGAAAAAAATTAAAGCGTGCATTAAATGAAAAATAAACTGATTTAAACTGTTTCTGCACCACATGACAACTGACTGTATTGCTAATTATCAAACCAACACCCATGAATGTCCTCGTCTACTTCCTTATTGTCTGCCTGGCACATCTCCGACATCCTGTATCATCTGCGTTATGTTACCTTTTCATTAATAAAGAATTTCCGAGATCCGTGAATGAGACCTAGTAGTGTATTCACTGTATTGGATACCATTATCTTCTTAATAAGGGTCTTGTAGGACAACATAACGCAATGTACAAAAATTTAACTTTTCAAAGATGATACATCCCTGTTTAAGTTAAGGGTTTGATGGGAACAGTACACTGCAATATACACACAATACCTTAAGCCCTTAAGGGGTAATTCTCGATAAAACTGCCACTCTGTCACGACCTTCAGAAACACAGAATGGCTCGTCAGTAACCTCCAGCAAGACAGGAGATGTAGTGCGGAACAAGCGTGCTGGACGGTATAACTAAGGTTAAGCATAAAGTTACACCCAGCACATCATCACAGTTTTAAGTTGCGGTCAGATAAGGAGTGTGAACTGCTACAGTGCCAGTTGGACTATTTTGGTTGACTTCGTTTATGTTTTTGGGCCGAAGTGAATTAATTTTTCATTGAAAATTCGATGCAATCTTCAAATCCCTAATTAACATGTTGCTAGAGAAAAACAGTATGTCACGTAAATCTTACGTAAATTGTTCCGTAACTGCAGGAGCTCACTCTCTGTTGTGTATTCATCAGTGGAAATGCTGGTGGACAGAAAACATACACACACTAGCCAGTATCATTTACGAAAAAGTCATTTAAAGAAGAACAGTGAACAAGATCTCTTCACTTAATTTTCTTCAGGTCGCTGTATCATGAAAATTAGAATTTTGTTTAGCTCGCGCAGGTTTTTCATTTGAGTAGTTTTTTGAACTGCAAAGGATTTTTGCGAAAAGAATTTTTTCTTGAAAATGTTTATTGTTTCTCAATAAGTTAAACAATTCTGTGCACATCATTGTAAATAATTATCGATATTCAGTCTGTGATATTGTTAAGCATAGCTGGGAGTGGGCTGATAGCTGGGAGTGGGCTGGTACCTGGGGGCTGGCTGGTGGGCTGGGTACTGAGCCTCGCCCTCGTAGTCGACTTGAGCCACATAGCCGGAGTCGCCGTTCACATTGTAGTTAACTCTCTGCAGTCGACCGTCGGGTAGAAGAACGTAATAGGATCCCTGAGTGTCGTAGCCATTACGTGTTTCCTCGTGGCCGAAGTCGTTACCGGAGTACTCGTCCTTCACTGCCCAGTTGAAGTTATACTGGGCAGGACCCTGAGTGTTAAGAACAATACGTTATTATCAACGAAAAATGTTAATCAGTGAGAGAAAATGTTCTATATAATTAATTATTAGGTACTGAAATTAAAGTGATGAGTTGTATCGTTAAATATTTTACACTATAATAAATATTTTTTTAATATAATTTTAAAAATATGTCAGCAAGGATATGGCAAGACGGGATAATTTGACGTAAAACCACTTACAGATGGGGCCGGGGCATTGTAGGAGGGACGTGGAGGGTTGTAAGAGGGTGTTGGAGGGTTGTAGGAGGGAGTTGGAGGTGGAGGGTTGTAGGAGGGGAGGTTGTCGGCTGAGGCCACAACCACAAGGGCTGTCACGAAGAATAGCTGCAACATTAAGAATATTAAGGATATATCTTTAAATATAAACTTATTTATAGAAATCTCGTACGTTTTTATACAAATATAGATATCACATTTTCACCTCTACATATGAAACACTCATTGTACCTTGAAGGACATGTTATCGGTGGCTCAAATGGGAGAAAACTGATGATCAGTGACTCTCGCGGAAGCCTTATATACTGGAGGATCCGCCCTCCTGGAGATGACGTCATAAGTTCTAAGAGGAAAAGCAGAACATTTTCCAAGTATAGAAGCTGTTCCCGACTTGCTTAAGACCCGATTATAATGACCTCCACCTCCATACAGATAGTTTTGATATATCAGAACCTGTAAAATACACAGTTAAGTCAATGTGACCAATGTAAACCCAGAAGTGGATTTTTTTATCGATAGTTTTGAGTTTACATTCTGTCATACTAAGACACGCAATGTAAACACGCAATTATAGTAATTCGGTTATTTATATAACACATTCATTTAAATGAATTTTCCCTTTGATAAGATAATATAGGGAACGTTATGAAGCAAAAAATCACTTGGGCTTCATAGAAGTACAAGTATGAGGCATGGTAAAAGTAACGCTGTTACATTTACAATAACCCTGACGACCAACCTTGATATATTTTATGCAACCTGACGAAGACCTACTCCATTGTTTGCCCACATGTCATACAGGCTAAATAACTGCTGAGTTCTTCTGTAGCATCCTTTCAAACTTCTGATTTAACAACTATTCAGAATAAACGGTTTCTATCACGATCAATAATAACACTCATTATCATGTGGCTTACCAGGGGCATGGTGCACTAATTACACCTGACAATACATTCTGCCTGGGATAGCTGACCATTTGTTGCTTATGTTCTTCGAAGTGCAATGTTTTTGTGTAATGCTTGAACTTTTTCCGGGGGTGTTGTAACAGTGGGTGAAGCATCCAAGGGTGTTGTAACGGTGGGAGAAGCATCAAAGGGTGTTGTAACGATGGGTGAAGCATCCAGGGGTGTTGTAACAGTGGGTGAAGCATCTGAAGGTGTTGTAACAGTGGGTGAAGCATCCAGGGGTGTTGTAACGGTGGGAGAAGCATCAAAGGGTGTTGTAACGATGGGTGAAGCATCCAGGGGTGTTGTAACAGTGGGTGAAGCATCTGAAGGTGTTGTAACAGTGGGTGAAGCATCCAGGGGTGTTTAACAGTGGGTGAAGCATCCAAGGGTGTTTTAACGGTGGGAGAAGCATCCGGGGGTGTTGTAACAGTGGGTGAAGCATGTGGTAGTGTTGTATCAATGGGTGAAGCATCTGGAGGTGTTGTATCAATGGGTGAAGCATCTGGAGGTGTTGCTTCAATGGGTGAAGCATCTGGAGGTGTTGCTTCAATGGGTGAAGCATCAAAGGGTGTTGTAACAGTGTATCCAACAGTGGGTGAAGCATCCGGGGGTGTTGTAACAGTGGGTGAAGCATGTGGTAGTGTTGTATCAATGGGTGAAGCATCTGGAGGTGTTGCTTCAATGGGTGAAGCATCTGGAGGTGTTGCTTCAATGGGTGAAGCATCAAAGGGTGTTGTAACAGTGGGTGACGCATCCAAGGGTGTTTTAACGGTGGGAGAAGCATCCGGGGGTGTTGTAACAGTGGGTGAAGCATGTGGTAGTGTTGTATCAATGGGTGAAGCATCTGGAGGTGTTGTATCAATGGGTGAAGCATCTGGAGGTGTTGCTTCAATGGGTGAAGCATCAAAGGGTGTTGTAACAGTGGGTGAAGCATCCAAGGGTGTTGTAACAGTGGGTGAAGCATCCGGGGGTGTTGTAACAGTGGGTGAAGCATGTGGTAGTGTTGTATCAATGGGTGAAGCATCTGGATGTGTTGCTTTAATGGGTGAAGCATCTGGAGGTGTTGCTTCAATGGGTGAAGCATCAAAGGGTGTTGTAACAGTGGGTGAAGCATCCAAGGGTGTTGTAACAGTGGGTGAAGCATCCGGGGGTGTTGTAACAGTGGGTGAAGCATCCGGGGGTGTTGTAACAGTGGGTGAAGCATCCGGTGGTGTTGTAACAGTGGGTGAAGCATCCGGGGGTGTTGTAACAGTGGGTGAAGCATCTGGACGCATTGTATCAATGGGTGAAGCATTTTGATGAACTTGGTTACTAAAAGCAAATGATGCCAGAAAATCGTAGACAAACATTCTTGCGAAGTGAGTTGAATTTTGCAGCAGACAGCGGCTAGTTTATTGTGCACCTTATATTCATCCTATGAGTGGCAGCCTAAAAAGCATTAGAGTAGAGGCCACAATGGATGTGAATAACAGACCCCAATGGTCAGGATATTGTGGCATTAAATGTTATATAATTTTTCCGTTATTTTTTTTTAATTTTGTTAATTTGTTCGCACCTGCGTGAGAGGTAAACTGTAGTGTGAGGCAATGTGTTTGGTCGTACACTTTGTTATTTAAATTTTCATGAGAGGCATTGAAGTAAATTGTGTGCTTAGTTATATACAGGGTGTCAGTAAATTCTGAAATATAGAATTATAATATTCTTATTGAGAAATATACATGTTTGTTTTTAAAGTCCCCGGGTGTTAATTTAAGAGTGGATATCTTATCCATATTTAACATTTAAAACTGCGACATTACCTTGAAGAACTTAGTATCAGTCACCGTAGAACGGGAAGATTACAAGGTCATATACCTGTATACAGTACATCTTAGACAGACTTTACCTCAACATTTTCTCCTTTTATCTCCAAATACGATTAAATAACTGACAAGCTTGACTGTACATAATTATTGTAGTATAACTATCCTGGCATATGCACATTAACCACTAATGTAATCCATTGTCATATCCTGAAGGAAAGATCTGCTGGAAACTGTCGGTCAAAGTGGTCATACTTGTAATTACACGCACACACGCACGCGCACAAGCACGCACACACGCACGCGCACACAGAGCCGCCACCTAACCGGAAAAACAGTAAGTGGGGAATGGTTGGCCAGGTGAACATCGACCTACATCCATGTCATAATTGACCACCCGACCAGCCTCACAAGGATCACATTCACAAACATTATCAACTGTGTGAATGGCCCAGTTAGTGAGATAGTAATTTGTCATTCTGATTTTTGGTATAATTATGTGCTTTACACAGAAATTTAACCTCTGTCTTAAACCAATCCTAAGCTATGCTGCCCGTAAAACAACTTAACCTAATGTATTTGTAACCTAATCTAACCAACGCTAGCCTACTTATAACCAAACTTAACCTACTAATATAATCTGCCTGTAGCATAACCTAATCTACCTATAATATGATCTAACTTCAATCCCATTGTGTGTGTGGAAACGTTAATGACAAAAGGTAAACTAACAATTTTCCATATCTTCAATTTTGGGGACAACATTGGATTTTTAGAAATATAATTAACATTAATCTTTTGAACTTCCGAATTGTTATTTAAATCGGCCAACACAAAGAGCATTAGAAGAGAAGGTTGACAGGTGAATTTTATCTCCTGGAGCTGTTCTTAAACTTTTCCAGGTAGGCCATCTGCTGTTGTACCGCCTACCAGTTACTCTTATTACCCATTAATATCGAAGAAGATGAAACAAAGACGTTTTATCTGCAGCATGGCATCATTTGGGGACACTAGCTCAGGGTAAAGTTTCTCAATGCTAATAGGTTTTGATTATTTACTTTTTGTGAAGACTTTCCTTAGTCTAGTGCGTGTTAATGTTGTGATAATGCTGGGTTAATGTTGTGTTAATGCTGTGTTAATGTTGTGTTAATGAATTACTATTGTAATAATGTTGTGTTAATGCTGTGTTAATATTGTGTTAATGCTGTGATAATGTTGTGTTAATATTGTGTTAATGCTGTGATAATGTTATATTAATATTGTGTTAATGTTGTGTTAATATTGTGTTAATGTTGTGTTAATGTGGTGTTAATGTTGTGTTAATGAATTAATATTGTGATAATGTTGTGTTACTGTTGTGTTAATATTGTGTTAATATTGTGTCAATGGTGAATTAATGTTGTGTAATGTGTTAATTTTGTGTTAGTCCCATGTGTCAATATTGTGTTAATATTGTGATAGTGTTGTGTTAATGTCATGCGGTAATGTTGTGTGAATGTCATGTGTTATTCTAGTGTTAATACTGTGTTAATGTTGTGTTAATGTTGTGTTAAAAATGTGTTAATGACGTGTGTTAATTCCAAGTGTTATTGTAAAGTGTTAATTTCATGTGTTAGTGTTAATTTGGTGTTAATATTGTGTATTAATATGTGTTAATATCGTGTATTAGTGTCATGTGTTAATATCATGTGTTATTAGCATGTGTTATTGTCATGTGTTAGTGTCACATGTTAAATGTGTTAATATCATGTGTTTATTATGTCATGTGTTAATATCACGTGTTAATGTAATGTGCTAACCTCATGTGGTATTGCCATGTGCTAACTTCATGTGTAAATGCCATGCGTTAATGTCTTGTGCAACTTTATGTGTTAATGTTGTAATGCAGTACGCAACAGCACCCGAACCCAAAAAAATAAATTGTTATTGGTCATTGTTCTTTATATATGTTCACTATTTGTATTCAGTACATAACACAACCAGAAGACCTCCACCCTGATCCTTTGTGACTCATCTAAAACATACTATAAACGCCCCACAGTTTCTTTACATAGTTTTAGTACATTATGTAGCCTGGGAGACACACTGAGAAGATTTAAATAAACTCAAGACATACGCATAGGTAGACCCCCTCAATCATGCTAAGAGAGCCAATGCAGAAGGAGAGTCATGTGGTTCAGCAGAGGCATGTGGTGTAACAGAGGCATGTGGGGTAACAGAGTCATGTGGTGTAATAGAGGCATGTGGTGTAGCAACAGGCATGTGGTACAGTAAGGTCTATATGGTGCAGTAGTCATGTAATGCAGCAGAGTCATGTGGTACAGCAGCCACGTGGTGTAGCAGTCATGTGATGCAGCAATCGTGTGGTGCAGCAGTCATGTGGTGCAGCAGTCATGTGGTGCAGCAGTCATGTGATGCAGCAATCGTGTGGTGCAGCAGTCATGTGGTGCAGCAGTCATGTGGTGCAGCAGTCATGTGGTGCAGCAGACATGTGGTACAGCAGTCATGTGGTGCAGGAGTCATGTGATGCAGCAGTCGTGTGGTGCAGTAGTCGTGTGGTGCAGCAGTCATGTGATGCAGCAGTCGTGTGGTGTAGCAGACATGTGGCGCAGCAGTCATGTGGTGCAGCAGAGTCATATGGTGCAACATTCATGTGGTGCAGCAGTCATGTGGTGCAGAGTCGTATGATGCGGCAGTCATGTGGTGCAGTAGTCATGTGACGCAGCAGGCATGTGATACAACAGCCATGTGATACAGCAGTCATGTGGTGCAGCAGTCATGTGGAGCAGCAGTCAAGTGGTGAAGCAGTCAAATAGTACAGCAGGGTCATATGGTGCAACAGTCATGTGGTGCAGGTCGTGGTGCAGCCAAGTGGTGCAGCAGTCATGTGATACAGCAGTCAAGTGGTGCAGCAGGGTCATATGGAGCAACAGTCATGTGGTGCAGCAGTCAAGTGGTACAGCAGGGTCATGTGGTACAGCAGGGTCATGTGGTACAGCAGTCATGTGGTGCAGCAGTCAAGTGGTACAGCAGGATCAAGTGGTACAGCAGGGTCATGTGATACAGCAGGATCAAGTGGTACAGCAGGATCATGTGGTACAGCAAGGTAATGTGATACAGCAGGGTCATGTGGTACAGCAGGGTCAAGTGGTACAGCAGGGTCATGTGATACAGCAGGGTCATGTGGTACAGCAGGGTCAAGTGGTACATCAGGGTCATGTGATACAGCAGGGTCATGTGGTACAGCAAGGTAATGTGATACAGCAGGGTCATGTGGTACAGCAAGGTAATGTGGTACAGCAGAATCATGTGGTACAGCAGTCAAGTGGTAGAGCGTGATCATGTACTACATCTTGGTCATGTGGTATATCGATGTTTTACTTGTTGATGGGGAATAGCATTAAGGATTTCGGTATATACACAGTACATACATATCAGTTTTAGTGATTAATTGTTTATTCGAATAATGCCATGCTACATACATGCATTTGAATATAAATAAGTTCAAATATCACACTGAGACAGGTTAAGCGTAGCTGGGTTCAGGCTGATAACTAGGAGTGGGCTGGTAACTGGGGGTGGGCTGGTAACTGGGGGTGGGCTGGTAGCTGGGGGTGGGCTGGTGGGCTGGGTACTGGGCCTCGCCCTCGTATTCAACTTGAGCCACGTAGCCGGAGTCGCCGTTCACGGTGTATGTAACCCTCTGCAGACGACCGTCGGGAAGCTGAACGTAATAGTATCCCTCAGTGTCGTAGCCATTACGAGCTTCATTGTGGCCAAAGTCGTTGCCGGAGTAGTCGTCCTTCACTACCCAGTCAAAGTTGTACTGAGCAGGACCCTGAAAGAACATATCACAACATATCAATATCAGTATACTATAAAATCGATCATGTGACTGAAGTATTTCGTACATAGATTCACTTATTCAGAATATATTGGATAAGTAACTTCTCACCTAAACGCCCATATTGCCACATGAACAAATTGCAGAATTGTGTTTATCAGTCTAGGAAAACTGGAGCAAACGTGCATGGACTTACTGTTGGGGCCGGAGCGTTGTAGGACGGAGCTGGAGCGTTGTAGGACGGATCTGGAGCGTTGTAGGACGGAGCTGGAGCGTTGTAGGACGGAGCTGGAGCGTTGTAGGACGGAGCTGGAACATTGTAGGACGGAGCTGGAACATTGTAGGATGGAGCTGGAGGATTGTGGGAAATAGGAAGGTCTGCTGAGACGACGGCCACTAGGGCAACCACAACGAAGATCTGGAATGCAAAAACTTTACGTATGAGTAAATAATCACTCAAATAAAACCTTGAGTTTCTAGCCACTAATGTTGCAATACTTGACATTCATTTGAATCTGGACCTTTACCTTAGACACCATGTTTTAGGTTATCGAGAAAGAAGGAGACTGATGTCCAGCGATGCTCACGCCCTCATTATATACCAAAGGCTCCATCCAAGCGAATCCATGGCGTCATACATGTTAGGGAAAGGTAGAGTGACCACAGAGAATGGAGGTAGCCCCCAAAAATTGCCTGAGGAACAAACAGTAACCTTGATGAAGAGTTTCGTGACCTCCACCCCCCCCAGGTGAGAAATTGTGCCCTATTGTATTTGTGAAATATTATTATTTGAGCGTTTACTGTGGGTTTTTTCTCACGTTGCGAGACATCTTCTGTGATACTTTGTGACGTAATATTTTGGAGTCTCGTGTCTCGGCTTTCAATGTATCATAGCATTTCTTCAGGCACTTGACTAATGGTGATAATCCTAATCACGCGATGCGGTGTTCTCTTACCAATTCATTGTTTCTGGTTGATACAGTTCTGCATTCATACTTCTATTTTCTCTCTCTCCTACTACAACTTGTCTGAAAATGAAAATCGAATTCAAGTACATATCATCTCTGTAATAAGACCACACCTGTTATGAAAATTTTGTGTCAGCAGCATTTATATCACGCGAATTTTACACCACGATCCCTATATGAAGTTACAGGGTAATATGCAAGCAGCACTATCCATCACATTCTCATATCTTCAAAACTGTATACCAACACTAATCGCTCTGTCTCTGATATAAGATTTTTTTAACATAATTTTCACACCTTCCCCTGTTTTATAAGAATTAGATGATCAGGTTTTACGAAATATTGCAGCTTGTCACTTGATTATTATCACAATTCGTTTTTTGTCGACATTACATAACCGGATGTTTCCCTTGAACTGATTCTATTGCTGGTCACCTGCTCCCTGGGTCACGTGTTTTAATGACAGTTAATGCTTTAATCTTATTTTCTTTTCTTTATTTAATTTTTTTCGTAATCGTTTTCCTTCTTTTTCTTCTTCATTACCTTTTCACAGCCATGAATATAGATATGTGTAGCCAGGATACAGTCGGGTTGGACAGTATATCTAATTTTTTATCCAATAAAAATTTTAATATTAATTCCTATCTCTTATTTACTATTATTTAATCATTGACATATTTTTCGCCTGACTTTAGAATATATGATATTCCTCAATTATAGGTGAACTCAGTCAGGAACCTAAAAGCTTCCATTATGAACAAAATATTTATTTTTTAACATTCTGTAAAATTCATTTGTACTGGATGAGAGACGTATGAAGTTTCATTGCGAGTTAGATTTCTAAGTTATCATAAGCGCCAGTGATAACCTTTCCAAGTATCATAGATAAATACATCGAGGGTGAAATGGCAGGATCGTGTTAGAAATGAGATCATACGAGAAATTGTGAGCATACAAGTACCATGTATTGATGGATGGCTGATGAGAGACCGATGGAGATGGTAGGGACACATCCTTCGTGTTCACCCTAAGAGAATAATAAACGAATCTGTGAGGGACACACCTGGGGGAACAAGAGGACCGATACCTACTGGGATTCAGACCATGAGAAGAGAGACGGAGGACGACATGACTGAGTGAGCTTAAGATCGGGCTGGTTGACATGATTACGTGGAGGCCTTTTGTGTTGGAGGCGGTAAGAGGTAACAGGTTAACTTTTATGTTAATATCATAATTGACTCACCATCTGTCATCATTGATTAAAAAAGTAAAAAAAAAATTCACAGCGAAATTAATGGTTGAGGTAGCATATTATGACACAGTTTAGGAATTGACTCGACTTGTGCGGTTATTCGTGAATTATGATCTCTAATTATGAATCACAGTTAAACCTCTATATGACGGACTATATGAAGAGAAAATTATGTTATATCAAAGTGTCTGTTAGATGTGAAACCTCCATCTAACGAACTACATAGGCGAGTCATAGAGAGAGGAAAGTCATCCTCAAGGAAAATTCACTTGTCAGTGATGTCACATCTTAGAAAACTATAATCTGTGAGAGGCAGAGAAGCATGGCTCTTAAATTCTTGAAGAAGAGGATCTTATCTCAATCATATCCCCACATCCTCCACCAATCCACATAAATTTTCGACTTAATATTTACTTCAGTTTAGCGAAATAAAAATTTTTAAATTCTACTGTGATATAAAACAATACATATTAGTTCCCAAATGAGTCAAATTTCGGCTCTTTGACAAACGCTTGCGATGTTATACAAATGTCAGTGTTAATACCGCCATATTAATGCAATGAATCGAACAGGAGTCAAGTATTTTAACGGACGACGGAAACAATAATCCCTAAGATGTCGTCCCTGGTATAACAGTCATGACTCATGTGGTATAGTTGGGCCATGTGATATAGCAGAGTCATGAGGCATAGCAGGGGCATGTAGTATAGTAAGGTCATGTGGTATAGTAGGGCCATGTGGAAGAACAGAGTCATGTACCAAAACAAGGATATGTGGAAGAACAGAGTTAAGTGATAAAACAGGATCATGTGGTATAGCAGGGTCATGTGGAATAGCAAGTTCATGTGGCACAAAAGGGGCGAGTGATATAGCAGTGTCACGGTGTCTTGTGGGAGAACGGGGTCATGGATCTCTGGGTGTATGCCTGGTGAGTGTCGCAGAGTATCATCAAGGATTTTGATACATATAAACTTCTGGCTGGTCATTTATTAAAAGTATAAATAAGGTTGCATATGAGTCTGTGATTAGACTAAGCGTGGCTGGGAGCGGGCTGGTAGCTGGGAGCGGGCTGGTAGCTGGGAGCGGGCTGGTAGCTGGGAGCGGGCTGGTAGCTGGGGGAGGGCTGATGGGCTGGGTACTGGGCCTCACCCTCGTATTCGATTTGAGCAACGTAGCCGGAGTCACCGTTCACGGTGTAGGTAACCCTCTGCAAACGACCGTCGGGAAGAAGAACGTAGTAGTTTCCTTCAGTGTCGTAGCCATTACGACCTTCATTGTGGCCATACTCGTTGCGGGAGTAGTCGTCCTTCACTTTCCACTCAAAGTTGTACGGGGCAGGAGCCTGGGAAAGAATTATATGATAACTAATAACGGTCAAGTGAGTCTTAATTTTTTACGTTATTATTCATTGTATATTTAAATGTATTATTTAAAATATATTAGAATTCGCAAGTAATTGGTACCTTAAGACATTAACACATGAATGAATTCGACGAATTCTATTTAGGGAAAGTGATTATCAATGTACCAGAACTGAAAGAAACATATATGCACATACTGAAGGGGCTGGGGCACTGTAAGAAGGAGCGGGAGCATTGTAGGGTGGAGCTGGAGCATTATAGGCTGGAGCTGGAGCGTTGTAGGATGCAGCTGGAGCATTGTAAGATGGAGCTGGAGCGTTGTAGGATGGAGCTGGAGCATTATAGGCTGGAGCTGGAGGATTGTAGGATGGAGAAAGATCGCCTGAAGCGACGGCCACTACAGCAGCCACGACGAAAATCTGTAAGGCATGAATGTTTTTGTTTCATTAAATATTAATAATACAAAACTTTAGGGAATTTATTGCATATAAAGTTACAAGACTTAAAACATTTAACAATCTGGGACCTCACCTTAGACGCCATGCTTTAGGTTGCCAGAAAATGAGAGGACTGATGTCCAAAGAATCCCATGCCCGCTTTATATACTGATGGCTCCACCCAAGCGAGTCTTGACGTTATACATGTGATGGAAAGGCATAATGACCACAGAAATTGGCGGTAGCCCCCAACACCTGCCTGGGGAGCCACACTGTTACCTGAACGTGACGAGCTTCACCACCACCACCGCTGGCCAAGGTGAGAAATGGTGATCCATTGTATTTTGAGGAGTATACGTTTAACGCTTTTCTACAACTATTTTAACGTTATGAGACGACTTTTATCATATATTAATATGATTTTCGGTGTCTCAAGACGGTCCTTTTGACGTCTCGTGGTATAATTTCAAGCAGGTGACTAATGACGATGTTCCTAAATGTGTGACGTCTCACGTTAACTTCCAGCAGTACACATAGTAATGCTCTTTGGAATATCTCTAAAACCTTGACTAACTAGCTACCTTACACACACACACACAAAACACAAAAATGAAGTATATATATATATATATATATATATATATATATATATATATATATATATATATATATATATATATATATATATATATATATATATATATATATATATATATATATACAAAATCGTGTACCAACAAGATACCAACTCTTCCTCCTTTACAATAATTTTGCGCAATCAATATTCAATCCTATCTCATAAAAGAATTAGATCATCGGCCTTTACATCATGTTCCAGTTCGTCTCTTGAACAATACAAGATAGCAAATCGAGTTTTTGCCAGTATTTCATAACAGGATGTCTCCCTTGAACTCCTGCCGTCAGACTTCAGAAGATCTACTTGACAAACCCCTTGTTTGATGATAACATACTGGTCTTCATATCTTCTTCCCTGTAATCTGACTCATAATTATCAGGTTTAAAGATACTGTCACTATGACCAGCAGCTGATAACTGATCATCTGCCAACACCTCGTCCTCCAGAAACGAAATATTGAAATGCAACAGCGTCTCCATCTCCTGTTCTGGCCAGGTCTGCCAGCAGTTTTGGTAGTATGTCGACTCAATTCTTCAATGAGAATCCTCTGATATTTCTTTTGCATGAATACATGTAGGGAAAGGCTATCGTGAATTTAAAGTCTTTGATAGTCTATTTATGTGAAACTTCGATTCACAACAAATACAACTTTACCTTGTACCAGTCATGGTCACACTACAAGTTTTCCTCAATCATGTTATCCACAATACATGATGATCCTACAAGGAGATCTTTATTATTCACCTTCATTATTTTCCGTATTTCTCATTGCTAAAAATTCCTTCCCTCTCGCGTCTTTCCTTTCACCTAGATGTTGTATTCTTAAAAGCTAATAAACCTCTTATCAAGACATAAATCACGAGTTTTCACCTTTCTTATTCACGGTGTACAGTACTGGGCAAGTCGAGCTTGAATATATAACCGTTTCTCAGTAATGTTGTTCTTCAAATATCATAATAATGTTTTCTTTAGTTCAGTCGAGACACTTGAGAATGGCCACCATATTTTTTTTTTAAATTAAAATTAATTTCCTCATTTAGTAATTTCAATAAGGATAATGTTGACTAAGATATTTGATAGATTTACCTTTATTTTATGAACATAAGATGCAATTCCTTGTATTAGAATAAATAAATACATATATGCTGCTTAGCCTGTAATTAGTTTAAGCATAGCTGGGGGAGGGCTGGTAGCTGGGGGAGGGCTGGTAGCTGGGGGTGGGCTGGTGGGCTGGGTACTGGGCCTCGCCCTCGTATTCGACTTGAGCCACGTAGCCGGAGTCGCCGTTCACAGTGTAGGTAACCCTCTGCAGACGACCGTCGGGAAGCTGAACGTAATAGTATCCCTCAGTGTCGTAGCCATTACGAGCTTCATTGTGGCCAAAGTCGTTGCCGGAGTAGTCGTCCTTCACTACCCAGTCAAAGTTGTACTGGGCAGGACCCTGAGTGTTAAAGTAATGTCAGTAATTGTCACGACTCATTTATATACCACTGTAGATGAAACACTAAAATAAATAGCAATGTGTGTGTGTGTGTGTTTGTTTATGTGTGTGTGTTTGTTTATGTGTGTGTATGTATGTGTGTATGTGTGTGTGTGTGTGTGTGTGTGTGTGTGTGTTAAAATATAATACACAGCTAATTTTATCATAATAGTAGAAAAACAACTATTACAAGACAATAAAGCTATACAGTATGTGGAAGGAGTTGACTCGTAATATACACACAATATTTAGACAGGATCGCTTTACAGGTTTCACAAGAGAGAAACACCTGTCGGCTTACCGCAGGGGCGGGAGCATTGTAGGCTGGAGCTGGAGCCCTGTTGTAGGGAGGTGGTGAGCTGTAAGAGGGGTGACTGTCACCTGCAGCTACGGCCACCAGAGCAGCCGCGACGAAAACCTGTAAACCACCAAATGGCGAGATTGTTGTTATTTTTGATAAATCGAAACCGACGGATTATTTTATATTAAAACCAATATCATGAGTACGTTATATCACAGAGAACCAACCATAAAGGCCATGTTGCTTGTAGGTCAAGAAGAGTGTAAGTGATGCCGAGAGACGCACGCGCGTTCTTTATATACTGGAGACGCCGGCCAACTTATTACTACGTCACTAGTACTGAAAGCATAATTTCCTTGAGGTACAAATATGTGTCGGAAACTTGGTCGAGAAACAGAGATAAAGTGACCTCCACCTACCTGCCGAAGGTCGCGGTTTTATTCCTTTAACTTACTCACAACACAAATGTTTCTCCGAGTGCAGCACTTACTGTTAACAAGAGAGCTCTCAAAGTAACACAACACCAGTAACACACATCAGTTCTTTTTGCTTAGCATATTCCTTGAGAGAGGAAACAAACATGGCCTATCACATCAACTGGTGAGATTGATATTGTTGGTAGAATTCTCTTGTTTCGACCACGTTGGTGATGAGAATGAAGCTGATCTCATTATTATGGGGACGTATTAATATATATATATATATATATATATATATATATATATATATATATATATATATATATATATATATATATATATATAATAATAATACTAATAATAATAATAATAATGTGTATTAAACCACATAAGGAACACCTTGAAGAGCTTCACTATATAGTGCAACTCGTTCACACCACATCCTATAAATACACTTGTTTTTGCCCCCACCACTAACAGTCCATTACTACCGCCGCTGTGGTCACGCCTCTGTGATTACCTCACGTGAGACCTGTACACATCCATCCATCCATCCATCCATCTTTCTGATCTGTCTGTCTGTCTGTCTGTCTGTCTGTCTGTCTATCTTTGGTCACCCTGGCTGAACTTCCGCCCCATTTGATCTGTAAGACGTGCATGCTGTTCCTGTTTATTCCATTACCGTGGTATTAGTAACAGACAGACAGACACAGATACACAGACAGACACAGATAGATAGACAGACAGACAGGCAGGCAGGCAGATATAGATAGATAGATAGACATAAAACGAAATTATCAGGGGTAAGAGTAACGCGTGTGACACACACACACACACACAGAGAGAGAGAGAGAGAGAGAGAGAGAGAGAGAGAGAGACTCTTACCAATATGACTAACTCTCATGTTTTATACATCAACCCACATGAGTGATCTTTCCATCCCTCACCTACAAACCTCAATGATGTATAGCACAGCCAATCATATCTCTGGATGACAACTAAAGATACAGTGATTGGCTGGGACCACTTAACCAGTCCCTGTTATTGAAGTCAATATAAAAATGGTGAGAACAAAATAAATTAGACAAACTACGAAAAAATTACAACTTCAATAACATCATCATCAAAAACGACAATATCAATAACAACAATATCAATAACAACAACAATACCAATAACAACTATATCAATAACAACAACAATACCAATAACAACTATATCAATAACAACAACAATACCAATAACAACAATATCAATAACACCATCTTCTTCAATAACAACAACAATAATAACAATATCAATAACACCATCTTCTTCAATAACAACATCAACAATAACAATATTAATAACACCATCTTCAATAACAACAACAATAACAATAACACCATCATCTTCAATAACAACAACAACAATAACAATATCAATAACACCATCATCTTCAATAACAATAACATAGACTGAAAGGATAAATAAACCAATAGAGATCAATTGATGAGATGAGAGTTACATAAGGTAGAGAGTGAGACTGATAGCCATAGAGATAAGAAATATAAGAGTTAATTAATGAGACAGAAAGGTAACTAGAGAGACTCGGAGATGAAGAGGTAAGTGAGATATAAACAGACTGACTGAGAATTAGACACTGGGAGACAGACTGAAATATAAATAGATATATAATTAGGTTGAAACATGAATTGGACAGAAAATAGATAAAAGAGACAGACTGATAGACAGGCAGGTCGATAGATAAACAGAATAGACTGATGGGCTATGATTACATCTGACGCTAGCTTACAAAGTTCAATCTTTGCAATGTTCATTATGTAATTTTGAACAATTAAATACAACAGTGGCCCTCAACCTGCAGCTGGAGGGTCACATGTGGCCCCGATTGGTTTATGTGGCCCTTGAGCCATTCAGTCAAAGGGTAGAGTTGCACTAAGTTTCATGAGTATTTTATGATGTGGGTGAAGTTTACAACAGCGCATTGATTTAAATTTCTAAGTTCAGGGAAGATATTTCTCATACTTGATTTTGTTAAATTGGTGATTTCTTAACTAATATATTCACTTTCTGAATTTGAAGTGCGTGCATCATCACACATTTGACCATGCAATGCAGCCTACTGCACTAAAACACACACACACACACACACACAGACTAAAGAACCAGGAGGACAGAGACAAGACTAGACATAAATAAATGCATACAGTATATGGAGATACAACACTGAATAGAACTTATTATGAATTCCTGATGACCAAAATTCTCGTAGTGGTCCACGTTTATTTTAAGACATGATATTCAGGGGGAAAAATTGGTCTTATTTCTTCCCAAGAATGTCTTAATGGTTGGCCAATCAGGTAGGACGAGTGAGTCGATGGGTGACCAATGAGAGAGGACGAGTGCACTGACAGCAGGCCAATCAGAGAGGATACCACTCATCCGTTTTCTGTGGAATTTTTCAGGTATGATATTGAAGGGTAAATAAACTATACCGTAAAAATTGTCAACTTTCACCTGTCTGTCATTGACACAGCAAAAATTTATTCACAAGCCTTTAATAACGTTTATGTCAAATAGAAATAACTGATTGATTTTATTGCTATAACCTTAGATGGTCATAATAATTGGTTTACTAACATAACACCAAACTTTTACCGAATATGTTAAGGTAATGTTAGCTCAGTAATGATGTTATCATCCTTTTAGAATTTGTGTTGTGATCACCTGCATCATCTTACTTACTGTATTATACTGCATACACCAGTCTGAATTGTCGATAAAACGAATATAGAGAAAGCATCACTAACACCATAAATGGACCAGTTTAAAAAAGCCAGAAAACAAGGGAAACACATGACGTTCAGTCATAAAACCCTTGTTGTGAGGGATCAGGCAAGTGGACACCCCACTCACCCACCCGCTGTACCAATCCCCCCCCCAAGCCCCTCGAGAACCCACTGAGTGGGAACCAGCCACTGTCACTATCACCTGAGGAGTTTCCCCCCCTGCCGGCCAACTCGAGGCCAACTGGAGTACTACACGTTTACCCTCTGTGGTGGAAACCAGCAACCCTCAAAACCAAGTGACAGACGCACCTCCCACTCAATCTGGGAATCACCCTCAACAGTACCAGTCATCTTAATTCTGTTGGTTGTAGCATTTGTGAGTACGTTACCCCTCCACTATTATAACTTTCTTAGATCTTCCTTTTTCACACCTCAGTGACCCTGAGTTTTTACTGTTCCTTAATCAGTATCAATGTTCCTACAATGATGATACTAGTGTCATTCCCTTAGATGTGCTAGATCGTATGTGTTACACCCCCTTTACCCATGGTGTCGACACAATACTCCCTCATATTGACTCTGATGCCTTTCTACAAAACTCACTGGGTTACACCAACCCCAACTGTAACTATTACTTTCCTGACTCTCCCGAGTTTAGTTCTAGTCTTCTACTACCTCATTCCTTCTCCTTGATTACCCATAACATCAGCAGTATTCCCCTTCATCTAGATACCTTTTTAGATCAGTGTTTATCTTCTATTGCCCACAAATTTGATGTACTTAGGTTCTGTGAGACCAAACTCACTAACGATATTGAACATTTGTATAACATTCCAAATTATAATAGACACTGCGTCAACACGTCACGACACAGTGGTGGTGTCGTACTATATACTGATATAAAGTATAACACTTCTGTAAGAGATGATTTAAAGGTTCAGGATGAGCACATGGAGAGTGTTTTCACTGAATTACGTAACGACACACGAAATATCCTACTAGGAGTAATCTACAGAAGACCCCACACTAATGTAGAAATTTTCTTGATACATTTTCGGAGCTTATCTCTATCATAAGTTCAGAGAGGAAACTTTGCTACATTACAGGAGATTTCAACCTTGATCTATTAAAATCAGAAACCGACACCTTAGTATTAGACCTTCTTGCTACCTGTCATTCAAAGCTCGTCTTCAACACTATAACCAAACCCACTAGAGTAACTGCCACCTCTGCCACTGTGATAGACCATATCTGGACTAACAACACTCCTAACAATCTTGAAAGTGGAATTATTTATAACAATATCTCAAATCACTTCCCAGTTTTTGCCATGTATAAAACAGCCACAAGACCTGAAAGGTCTAGTAGAGTCTCAATGCAATACAGAGACTACTGCGCCGACAACATGCTCCTTTTTGAAAACAACCTAATGAATGCTAACTGAGATCTTGTCTATGCCTCCGACAAGCCTAACGTGAACAGCTGCAACTTCTCTTGCATCTTCAATGCTTGCTTTGATAAATGCTTCCCGCTCAAGACTAAGTCAGTGAAAACTGCATCCATTTCCAAATCCTATATCACAAGCGAAATTAAGATAATGATAAAAGAAAAACACAAACTCCAAAAGAAATTTGCAAAAAGACCCATAACTTTCGGTGATGCATACCGAAGTATCACAACTAGAGTAATTCAAGCAGTTAGAAATGCCAGACGTAGCTATTATACAAATAAGCTCCAGTCAGCATCAGGCGACGGTAAGAAAACCTGGAATGTCATAAATTCTATTCAGAACAGGAACACTCAGCCTTCGGCCCCCACTAGGCTTTTATGATAAATGATTCAGTTGTAATGGAACCCTCCCTCATTGCCAACTACTTCAATGAATATTTTATTAATGTTGGCAAAAATCTTGCAGAGAGCATCCCTGATCACCATGAGGAATTTAGAGCCTACCTGAGAACAGACAGCAAAATGAGCTGTTCTTATCCCCTGTCACAGCAGATGAATTACTGGCCATCATAAAAATGTCCAAAGATGCAGCAGCAGGCGAAGACAATATACCAATGAGCATCATTAAGAAAGTAGCCCACTTATTACTACCCGTTCTCCTCCACATTTGTAACTCCTCCTTCATGAGTGGTGTCTTTCCTGATAAACTGAAAATTGCTAAAGTTCACCCAGCATATAAAAAATCTGGGAACAAAGGACTCTTCAAGAATTACCGCCCCATATCAGTCCTCCCAGCCTTGAGTAAGATACTGGAGAAGCTAGCATGTAATAGACTAAATTCCTTCTGCAATGCCAATAACATCTTTACAGACTCCCAGTTTGGATTTAAAGCTAGAAGGTCGACTGACAATGCTCTGCTATCCTTTCCTAATGACATCTTAAATTCCTTTGATGACAGTCAGTTCACAGTCGGTATATTCTTGGACCTCTCTAAAGCCTTCGATACTGTCGACCATACCATCCTCCTTTCAAAGCTTGAACATTACGGCGTTAGGGGCCTGTCCCACAATTGGTTTACCTCATATCTGTCCAACAGGATGCAGTATGTCTGCTATAATAATCACCGATCTGACTCCTCGCCAATCTTGCATGGCGTCCCCCAAGGTTCCATTCTCGGTCCAGTACTGTTGCTGTTGTACATAAACGACATAGTCAACGCCAGCACACTCATAAAATACAACTTATTTACAGACGATAGTAATTTCTATGCCAGCAACTCAGACCTCCATTCCTTGATGAGAACTATGAACACTGAATTGACTAAAGTCAGGACCTGGGTAATACATAATAAACTGACCTTAAGCCTTGATAAAACCCACTAACACGATCTTTCACAGAAGGAAAAACTTACCCCCAGACTTGGACCCCCTGCACCTTAGTAATATAGTCCTCAAACGCGAACAAAATACTAAATTCCTCGAAGTTATTGTTGATGAGAAACTTAACTGGAGAAACATTTCACATAAGTGAAATGATAAATGAACCAACAGAATTTCCGCCGCCCAGACACTACCAGTCATTACTACCATCTCATACCTTGAGGAGGAGTCGTGTCTCGATGACCTTTTACTACTACAGGTCTCAGCTATCACCACTGCCACACTCATCGAGCTACGCCGTGAGCTACATTACTACAGCTCAGGGGCGAGTCTCCTTCAATACAATCCAAGTTTTCTCGAATGTCATTTCACCAGCGGATTTTCAGTTTTTAGCGCAGATGACTTACACAGGGGCGAGATAATACAGAGCTCACCTCCTGCCCAGAGTCCCTCGTTCACCCAGCTAGGGAAGTGACTGCAGTACCGGCCATACTGCCCCCTAGTGCCAAAAAGGCTTAGTAAACACTGCGTTACTAGTGGACGATCAAAGATGTAGTGTTGGGGTTTTAATTTTCTTGACTGTAGACAGTTTAATATTGTAACGTTGATTAATAAAATTGTTCAATATATCATGTTACAAGACAATTTGAGGTTTTATAGTTGTCTATAAAAGACAACTTGTGGTTTATACGCACAATACAACTGTCAAGACAATTTTTTAATCTTAACGTAATACACCCAAGTAATTTTTGTAATGTGTGCATATGAAGATAAATACAAATAAACATTGAAACAAAAATGAAATAATATTCAAGAATGAAATCATTTTGAATATACAAAAATACCAATGCAATTGTAATATAACTTAATAGTGAAACAAATACCTGCACAGAAGAAACAAATGAAAACCAAAATTAATGCAGACATCAATATGAAAATACATATATAGATGAGTAAAATTGACTTCCATCTCTCCTTCACGCACAATAAGACAGAATAAAAAAAATGGAAATACCTGATGAGAGGAAACAACAGAGGTCGAGGAGAAGGTGTGAGCATGACTCTTGCACAAATGGTTCTAGGTCAACACCGAAAGGGACTTTTTTATATTTTGTTTAGTCTCTAAAACCAAAAGTCTTGAAGGAAAGGTCACCTGTCTGTCTGCCTATCTGCTTCACAATGGAACGACCCCGATAGAAATAACTTGATAGAGAACTCGAGCAAATATTTAGTGATCAATAAGACGCTTAATTTTTTGTAAAGGTGAAATGGAGTGATATGCGCTAGTGAAAACAGTGTCATCCCTCACTAACAAATGATCGACTCTGGTGACGTAATCAAGTGAGTGACGTTCAAGGAATGGAAATATTCTTATGAGTCTATTAATTTTATGTGTGTGTGTGCGTGCGTACGTTCGTGTGTATGTGTGTGTGTGTGTATGTGTGTGTGTGTGTGTGTGTGAGAGAGAGAGAGAGAGAGAGAGAGAGAGAGAGAGAGAGAGAGAGAGAGAGAGAGAGAGAGAGAGAGGCAAGTATGCCAGTGAGTAATATTAATGTCTGTCAATGTCGAATGCACCAATGCCTCATATCAATGTCTAATGCACCAATGCCTCATATCAATGTCTAATGCACCAATGCCTCATATCAATGTCTAATGCACCAATGCCTCATATCAATGTCTAATGCACCAATGCCTCATCTCAATGCCCCCCCCCTCCAATCAGATGCATCAGACTCGAGGTAAGCCGTGTTAGGTATGACATGACCAACACTATTAATGCAAGCTTTAGGTGCAGGTCAGGCCCCAGTGAGACAAAAAAGAGACTGAACCACAACCAACACCTTATGAAGATATACTGTACATGAACGAGAACGAACGTGGGATGAGAGGAAAGTAAGGAAAACGAACATGGTAAAGGAAAAGATGTGAAAGTAAAGAACGTGGAAAGGTAGATAAGTGAGAATAAAGAACAATAGAAGGAAGAAAGGCAAGAAATAAAAGTGAAGAAAGTGAAGAGAGTTAGAACAGTGTGAATAAGAGGATCAACACCAGAGAGTAAAAAATGCTAGATAAATAACATTCGAATCAAGAAAATAAAACAGAAACAAAACCGAACAAAGATGTGATTTGGAAATAGGAAGAGGAGGAGGAGGACATTACTAAAGAAAACGGGAATCTAACCTGTGGGAGACTAAGAAAAAGATGAATCATTGACAATAGATATGAAATAATAACTGCTGATACGCTAGTTCCAACTAAATATTGAGAGAAAATTCATAAAAGAGAAACAGAGAGAAAAATGAGAAAAAGAAAAAGAAACAAAAGAAAAAGAGAGTGAGATAGAGAGAAAATACAGAGAATAGAGAAAAAAATAGACAAGGAGAAATAGAAAAATACAAGGAGAATAGAGAAATAAGAAAGAAAAGAAAGAGAGAGAGAGAAAAAAAACACCAACTTGTCAATACAGAAGACATGTCTGAGTGACTACCTGAACATAATCTCAGATAAGGTGAATTTCCTTCCCCTCGTATGAACCAGAACAAGTGAAAGAAAGAAAGAAAGAAAGAAAGAAAGAAAGAAAGAAAGAAAGAAAGAAAGAAAGAAAGAAAGAAAGAAAGAAAGAAAGAAAGAAAGAAAGAAGAAAATAAATTAAGCAAGGTCACTCTTCGCCGATGATGACGGACAGTGTCAAGAATTTCCCACACTTCTTCCTCCTCTCTCATTTTCCTCCTGTTCCCCCTCCGTTTACTCCTCTCTCTCTCTCTCTCTCTCTCTCTCTCTCTCTCTCTCTCTCTTCACCTGAGTTTAACATATACACCCTAATTTTACAACGCCACACACATAATAAATTACCCACAAATAATCTAAAAAAATAAATAAATCACCACAATAAAAGAGAGAGAGAGAGAGAGAGAGAGAGAGAGAGAGAGAGAGAGAGTGTGTGTGTGTGGAGTAATGAATGAAAGAAATGAGTAAGATAACGGAGAATAATAATGTAGTTAAGAAAGTCTCAGTTTATTTTAATATTTATGACGGGGTCCGATACATGTGGGTGAAGCAGTGACCTCGTTCTTGTTCTTGGTGTTGTTCTTGTTCTTCCTGTTCTTGTTCTTGTTGTTCTTCTTCTTGTTTTTCTTGTTCTTGTTTTTCTTATTGTTCTTGTTCTTGGTGTTGTTCTTGTTTTTCTTGTTCTTGTTTTTCTTGTTCTTGTTGTTCTTGTTGTTCTTGTTCTTGTTCTTGTTGTTCTTGTTGTTCTTGTTCTTGTTGTTCTTGTTGTTCTTGTTTTTCTTGTTCTTGTTGTTGTTGTTGTTCTTCGCTCTCTCTTTCAATGACTTATTGAAGAAAAAATAAGGAGGAAGAAGAGGAGGAAGGGATGAAGAAAAATAAGAAGAGCAAGAAAAAGAAGAAGAAGAAGACGGAAATGGTGGATTAAAATAGAAGGAAAAGAAGGAAATGTAATAAAGAAGACAAAGAAAAAGAAGAGAATAAGAAGATTAAAAAGAAAGGAAAAATAAAGCAAGAGAAAGAAAAGGCAGGAAGAGAAAGGGGAAAAAGGGGGTAAATAATAAGGAAAAAGTAAAACCAATAAAAAGAAGAAAACTCTCAAAAACAAAACACCATGAGTGGTAAACTGTGACCCCGGGAAGACAACTTTATTTCCACATAATAAAAGTCGAATTTCATTAACTATAAATAACATATAAATCCTGTTCTCTAGCTCATAGTTCTTACGATAACCAAAACAGATCAAAACAGAGAGGTTGTCTTGATATATTTTCACACCTTACATCTGGAGATTTAATGTCACTGATAACTGAACTCTTAGATTTAAAAAAAAATGGTTTATTATCTTTTAATCTGTTTCTTTATGTCTAGTTTTTTATGTTTCTTTCCATCTCTCTGTCAATCATTATTATATCTGTATTAATTAAGCAGTTATCAGCTCTGGGTATACCATACGAGTTGATGAGGAATTTGAACGATAGACAGACAGAAAGACAAAGAGACAGAAACACACAGAAAAAGAGACAGAAAGAAAGAAAAACAGAGACAAGAGATAAACAGACAGACAGGAAGACAGACAAACCCCATAAACCCACAATCAAAACAAATTAATCTGCAGGTAAGTCCAAATATTATTTATTTCCCAGGTAAGAAATAGAAAGGTTGGATGCTCTCCCAACTAACAGGTAACCCACTTTAATTAACTCCTATTAATACCTGGGTGCGGTGAGCTCTACCTGTGCCAATCCCTTCACCTACACTCGCTCGTTCTAGTTATTAAAACGCCTTCCTCAACCTCGCCTTCCTCTCTCTCTCTCTCTCTCTCTCTCTCTCTCTCTCTCTCTCTGTCACCCTTCTTTTTTCTAGCATTTGTTAACACTTGGCGTCTCTCATCCTGGACACGCCCGCCTTGCCATCTATATATAAAACCTCAAGTTGTTAAGATTCAGAGCGTATACAGGAGACAAGGTGCGCTAGAGAAAACTGGTTCAAGGAAGGTGGATGAATGTATATGTGTTGCTTACCTCATGATGCAGGTGAGAATAGTTAAGTAATCAGAGAGTGAAGAGGAGAAAGGGAAAGTGAGTGAGTGAGTGAGTGAGTGAGTGAGTGAGTGAAAAACAGACAGAAAGAAATATTGTCAGACAGATAGATAGACAATAAGAGAGAGAGAAACAGACGGACAATAAGACAGACAGTTAGACATATACATACAGACAGAAATACGATTAAAAGACAGACAGACAGACAGACAGACACAGATAGACATACAGAAATGAGACAGAAAATAAGAGAGAAAATCAACTAACAAATAAAATATATATGAAACAAATATAAAAGAGAGAGAAGAAGAGATGGAAATATGTTTTTTTTATGGTTTGACATTTAACATATCAAAAGATGTACTAATTCAAGAACCATTATATAATAAACCAAGTCATCTGAGAATGCTGGAAACTGGTATGAAAAAAAACTATAAAAGAAGGAATCAATAAGCGTAGCGGCTGGATATTTTCTCATTTTAAATTTTAGAAGCGTTAAATATCACAAGGTTATTCCACTTCTTTTCTCACTTACACAAAAACATCTGTCTGTCCGTCTGTCTGTCTGAGAGTCTGTCTGTCTCTCTCTCACTCTCTCTCTCCGTCTGTGTCTAAATGAACTAACATAATAAAGAGACCTTAAATTAAAGACAAATTAAGAATCAATCAATATTTGTCATATTTCTTCCGCTCTGCTGTGCTTGAGGGAGTTTTGATAAGTCATCCAGGAATGTGTGTGTGTGTGTGTGTGTGTGTGTGTGTGTGTGTGTGTGACATAGTAGTTATAATATTAGAGAAGAAGGAAGAATAAAGACAAAATCAGAAAGAAGGAAGAAAAGAAGACTAATAAGAGAGAATCGATTATTAGTCTTCCTTCTGTACCTCTTCCTCCTCTTTCTCTCTCTCTTTCTCTTTCTTTATCCCCTCCTTCTACCTCCACCTCCTCTTATCTCTTCTTCTCTTCCTTCTCTTCTTCCTTCATTTCCAACTCCTCCTACACTCCAACCCTTCCTCCAACACTCCACCCCTTCCTCCAACCTTTTTTTTTTCCACCTTTTTCAACACTTTTTTTTTTTTTCCTACCTTTTTTTTTTTTTTTTTTTTTTTTTTTTTTTTCAACATTTTTTTTTTTTTTTTTTTTTTTTTTTTTCCTCCTTTTTTTTTTTTTTTTTTTTTTCCACCTTCCTCCCTTTTTTTTTCCCTTTTTTCATCTCTTCCTTCCCCCTTCTCCTCTCCTCCTCCCTACCTCCCCCTCCCCTCCTCCTACCTCTCCTTCCTCATCTCCTCCCTAACCCCCCTTTTTTTTCCTCCTCCTTTTTCCTCCCTCCTCCTCCCTCCCCTCCTCTCCCCTCCTCCCCTCCCCCCTCCCCTCCTCCTCCTCCCCTCCCCTCCCCTCCCCCCCCCCTCCCCCCTCCTACCTCCCTCCCCTCTCCCCTCCCACCCCTTCTCCCCTCCTTCTCCTCCCCTCCTTCCCTTCTCTCCCCTCCTCCCCTCCCCTCCCCTCCTCCCCCCTCCCCTCCCTCCTTCTCCCCTCCCCTCCTCCCCCTCCCCTCCTCCTCTCCCTCCCCTCCCCCCCTCCCCCCTCCCTTCCCTCCTCCTCCCTTCCCCTCCCTCCCCTCTTCCTACCTCCCTCCCCTCCTCCCCCCTCCCTTCCCTCCCCCCCCCTCCTTCCCCTTCTCCTCCCCTCCTCCTCCTTCCCCTCCCCCCTCCCCTCCCTCCCCCTCCCCTCCTCCCCCCTCCTCCCCTCCCCTCCCCTCCCCCCTCCTCCCCCCTCCCCTCCCCTCCCCTCCCTCCTCCCCTCCCCTCCCCTCCCTCCTCCCCTCCTCCCTCCTCCCCTCCCTCTCCTCCCTCCTCCCCTCCCCTCCCCTCCCCTCCTCCCTCCTCCCTCCCCTCCTCCTCCTCTCCCCTCCCCTCCTCCCCTCCCCTCCTCATCCTACCTCCCCTCCCTCCTCTCCTCCTCCCTACCTCCCCTTCCTCCTACACTCTCCCTCCCCTCATCCTACACTCCCTTCCCCTTCTCCTCTCCCTCCTCCTACACTCCCCTCCCCTCCTCTCCCTCCTCCTCGTGATGGGTGTGTGTGTTTGTGTAAGAAAGAGTGAATAGGTACACTTTCAGTTGAGGTCCAAGGTCGAATTCTTCTGTAATCATGCGGTCACTTTTTCCTCCCGTAAATAGTTTTGTTTTTTCAACCCATCAGACACGTCCTCACCTCCTCCCTACTCCCTCAGCTTATTTCACCTCATAGTTAAACACCTTAATGCTATATAGGTAAGGTAAGGTAGGGTAAGGTAAGGTAAGGTAGGGTAAGGCAAGGTAAGGTAAGGTAAGGTAAGGTAAGGTAAGGTAAGGTAAGGTAAGGTAAGGTAAGATAAGGTAGGGTAAGGTAAGGTAAGGTAAGGCAAGATAAGATAAGATAAGGTAAGGTAAGGTAAGGTAAGGTAAGGTAAGTTAAGGTAAGGTAAGGGTTATATCAGAACACATTTAACTGACTAAACTAAGCATCATTATTTACCTTAACTGAAGATGTCAGAGCGTGTATGAGTGTCTGACATAGCCAACATATTCCCCTAAATTGGGTGGGAGATGTCAGGACGCCTCACACTGGCTCTTTCACCCAACGTCACTAAATTATGTCCATCCTAAAAGAGACTAACACACTGTTCATCCTAGATTAGAAATGACATCTTGTTCACACTAGAAATAAAATAATAATTATTTTCCATCTTATAAAAAAATACCTTCTTAGAGAAAAACCATTCATCGTCCAACCTAGAAAAAAGAAAGAAAAAAAGGACAATGTTCACCAAGAAAACAAAATATTAGACACATTGTTCCTCCTAGAAAAGAGATTATAAAAGACTTTGTTCATCCTAGAGAAAAAATATGAGTTCGTTCAGCCTAGAAAAAATAGCTCGTCCATCCTGGAGGAGGAGGAGGGGGAGGAGGAGAACAACAACAACAACAACAACAACATCCATCATAGAAAAAAAAACCAATCATACACCCTAGAGAGTACAAAAAAATAATGACCATAAAAATCCTTGTTCATCCTAGACAAGACAACGCCTGCAGCTAGGGTGGGGCTGGCGCGGTAGTTTAGGCGCAAGAATCACCACTCACAGTAAACTACCGGTAATTTCTCTTCTTGTTATATCTTTCTGTTATTGTGTGATGTGTCCGTCTGAATGTTGTGTTCTATACCTGTGGGTCCTGGGGTGCTTCACTGACCTTATTTCAACAGCAGTGAATGAAGGATGGTGAATAATGAATGAAGAATGAAGGATAATAAGTAATAATAAATGATGACAGGCAGTGAAGAATGTTTGGAATGGACAAGAACAAAGATATAGAGAATGACAAAGATATAAACATGAATGAAGATTTAGAAATGATGATTGGAGGACGAATAATAATGAATAGTGAATAGAAGTTGAAGAATAAGGGACACAGAAAAGGGAAACAATGAGAAAGCAAGAAAATTTAAGAATAAAAATATAAAATGGAAAGGAAACAAAGACAAGAGGAAGAGGATAAATGAGAGAAGAGTGAGAAATAATAAAAAAGAATGAGAAATAATAAAGAAGAATGAAGAGTTAAATTTGAAGAATGAAGAATTATAGAAAAAGAAAATGGAAAAATAAACTCAAGGCGATAATCAAAAGACATAAAAGCATAAGAGAAAAATGACGCTACTAGTCAAATGAGAATCCATATGTTGATTTTTTTTCTCGCCTTAACAAGTGAGAATATTTTTGTCTTTTCTTTAATTTCTTTCTGTCAGACAAATAAAATTATTCAATTATTTATTTCTCTTGGATATATGAATGAGAGAGAGAGAGAGAGAGAGAGAGAGAGAGAGAGAGAGAGAGAGAGAGAGAGAGAGAGAGAGAGGAAAGCCAAGGCGATAAGCTGATGCAACAACTAACCTTCCTCGCTCACTCCTTTCCCGTAAGTGGACTTCATGTGTGCCATCACGTCCAGGGTCCAGGTGAAGGTTCTTGTAAAATAATAATAATAATAATAATAATAATAATAATAATAATAATAATAATAATAATAATAAAGAATACTATATGACTTTTAGATTCACAAAACAATTATTGAAATGATAATTTTTCTTAATATTTTGGCGTATTTTTTTCCTGTAATATAAGCAAGAGTCATCAACCTAGTTTTTTTTTTTTTAGTTTTTAATTAATTTCATAATATTTTACTCCTGACAATTCAGATTCCACTATGTATAGATATAAAAATTAACGATAATCAGAAGATACCTGAACGTAAAAAAAATATATTGCACATTGATATTTTTAGATCACAACCTCCGCCGCCCCCTCCTCCTTCCCTCACCCCTTTGAGATATTACCTTCACTATTCCACACATCAATACCAGTGAGATAAACTAGATTACACTGAACCAAATGTGAACTGTTGCTGAGTTGTGGGTTCTTTTCATAAGTCGTAACCTTATGAATATTCTAAAACTACGAAGCTTTAGGGAGCCATGATACGTTCAACAATGATATTATAGTTCTCCTATCGGCAGAGTGAGAGGATAAAGGGGAGGAGACATAGGCAGGAATGAGCCCAAATGTCAAGCACAACATTACTAACCACAACGAACAATAAAAAGAGAAACTTAAGATGTGTTATTTTTTTTAAGTATAACAACAACAACGGCATCTCGTAATAGTCTCCTGGTGGAGTGCGATATAGTTAATGGCTTCCAGTTGATTTTAATATTTGGTCATTCACCCCCCCCCACAAAATAAAAACGACACCACTTCAAACACACACACGTAAGAATGGAGAAAACTGCAGCGGGCCTATTGACTCACACTAGGCAGCCCCGTTTACACCCAATCCCTATCGCTCATATATCCGCCCAACCTATTTTTGAAGCTACCCAGCGTGTTCGAGTTAAAGATGACGTTTGGTAACTTGTTCCACTCATCCACTACACTATTTCCAAACCAATGTTTACCTTTCCCGCGCCTAAATATAAAAAAAAGTTTAATTTAAAACCATTGCTACGAGTTCGTTCTTGGTTGGATAGTTTGAGTACCGTTGTTATATCACCTTCGTTTAACCGTCTTCCATTTATACACCTCTATCATCTCGCCCCTCACTCTACGTCTCTAGAGGGAGTGCAAATTAAGATGCTTTAACCTGTCTCTGTACTCAGACACACAACACACACCACACATACCACACACACACACACACGCATCACACTACACCACACACACACACACACACACACACACACACACACACACACACACACACACACACACACACACCCACACACCACACACACACACACCACACACACACACACACACACACACACACACACACACACACACACACACACACACATCAGACCACACCACACACACACACACACACACACACACACACACACACACACACAACACACACACACACACACACACACACACACACACACACACACACACACACACACACACACACCACACACACACACACACACACACACACACACACACACACACGCATCAGACCACACACACATACACACACACACATACCACACACACACACACACACACACACACACACACACACACACACACACAGACACACGCATCACACCACACCACACACATACACACACACACACACACACACACACCACACACACACACACACACACACACACACACACACACACACACATCACCACACACACATACACACACACACACACATACACACACACACACACACACACACACACACACACACACACACACACACACACACACACACACCATACACACACACACACCACTCCACACCACACACACACACACACACACACACACACCCACACACATAACACACACACACCACCCAACACACCACACCACACCCACACACACACACACACACACCACACACACACACACCATACACACACACACCACTCCACACCACACCACACACACACACACACCACTCCACACACACAACACACACACACACACACACACACACACACACACACGTAAAGGCCAAACCAGCCGACCGACAAATCAAGAACAAAAATATAATAATGAACTTGTATTTACCAATTACATCACGACCGGCCAATTTCTAGATCAAGAGGACATTACTGTCACCCCGAGAATAAGGCCAGACAACCATGTAATATTTACCCAGCAGAAGAAGAAGAAGAGAGAATAAAAGAACGAAGAACAGGAACAAAAAGTGTGTTAGAAGAAGAGAAGAATGATGGGTGGATTGTTATGTAAGTGAGCGTTGAAATCACCGGCCAGTAGGAGGCAGTCTCGACCAGACGTGTAAATTATGAAGACATTCACTGTATCACTGACCAGTCTAGTTCTGGCGGGAGATTTATTGATCGGTCGAACGTGTCATAAAATTATTAGTTTTTTGTTATTACTTGGTTGATTCTTTTTACTTTTATATTATTATTTTTTCCTAATTATCTATACCTATTTCCTTCTTATCTATATTATGTTTGTACATCTTAATTAAACTAACATTCACTTGTTTTGTTTTACTACACATTCCTAATACTCTTGCCGAATGTTATTTGCGGGTTACGTAAAATAGTTCGTTGTATCATAAAGTATGTTATCTCTAGTGTGTGTGAATAGTGACCTTTATAAAAGTTTAATTACAGGTTATATAAGAATTATAGTTACGTAGCTCTAGTGTATTTTGTTTAACAGTTATTTCCTATTATCTATTATTTATTTATTTTCTCAACATGAGGATAACTTGTCACTACTTACTGACATAATTATGAGTATATAATCAGTTATAGGGCGAATTATTTGTGTACTATATAGTGTAGACAGAACACACACACACAAACGCACACATGATGACCTTCTTCCTGCAGGTTTTGTCATTATGTTAAATAAGTCGAATATTTCCTGTAACTTTTATCATAGTGTTAAATAGGACACCTTTTTATTAATAGATTTCGTTGACGTATCTCTCAGAAATTTCATCATATCTTCGTAAAATATAATGCAAAATATCCAGCAGGGTGTGTGTGTGTGTGTGTGTGTGTGTGTGTGTGTGTGTGTGTGTGTGTGTGTATTATGATCACTGTGTTGGGTTATTACATGCTGAGGGAAAGGGAGTGGTCCAGGCAGGGAGAGGAAGGCTGTAATATTACTTCCAGGTCACACACACACACACACACACACACACACACACAGAGCCGTCACATAACGGCAGGGGGCCAGGATGATCTGCCAGAACGTTCTTGTAACCTGTTATTTCCTCGACGAACACCAGTGAGCTGTATGCTAGAGGGACCCTGCCCCGAGGCTACACATTCTCTGTAACCTTGCCGGAAATATGTACACCACGTTTATATCTACACGGTGTCTACACATACAGTCATCTATTCGCATACATGGCATCTATACGAACAAGATGTCTATTCATACATGGCATACATGGCACCTACACGTACATTGTGTGTATGTGTACCTGGCGTTTTTACGTACACAGTGTTTATATGTACACCGCATACTGTACGTGAAGTCTATATGTATAGTACATGGCGATTACGTACACGGCGTTTATACGAACACCATGGCTACACACACTCATCAATAAATATGCCCGAATATGTATACATACCATTTATGTGTACACCGCGTCTATACCCTACACCGTGGCTACATATCTCCTGTACTCTTACATATGTACACCGCGTCTATACCCTACACCGTGGCTACATATCTCCTGTACTCTTACATATGTACACCGCGTCTATACCCTACACCGTGGCTACATATCTCCTGTACTCTTACATATGTACACCACGGCAGTCACTTAGTCTTTCTAACCTTGAGTCGAGAACTTGAAATTTATGAACGTAGTGACCTGAGGGTGTGAGTGAAGGCCAGGCTATAAATTACATTGTGTTCGGTGACGACGAAAGGAACTGATGTTTTATTTTCTCTCTGGTACGGAGTCGACCACAGCCTTACTTACACCCAACGGCTGTGTGAATGTTGATTGTTATTCCCGCACCTTCAGAAGCCCCAGAATAGGCAACAGGTGAATGTAAGCGTCCTCTAAGCAAGTTCATTATTCCAAGGTGAAAGAAATACCTAGGAAATTATCATTGGATTAAATGACGCTTATTCATAGGAAATAGTTTATTACGGGTGAAGACCACGTGAACGGACTCAAACATCACGTGAGGTATATAATAATAATAATAATAATTAACGGTTTATTGAAAGAGCTTGGCAGCCAGAAGGCTGAAAATATACAGTTACATATTTGGGGAATGGGTTTCGAATTACAAATAATATACAAGTAACATAAGTGACACAAATAAGACATATAATAACTAGATGGGGAAAAGCTCAAACTACAGTTCATTTCAACATAGTGACAGTGCAAGGAGTAATGTTTACTGGGAGTGAATACACTGGTTTATTACAAGTTATTGATAATTTTTACAATGGTTGGGACTGGGCTGTTCTTATAGCGATCAGTTCGTGCACGTATGGGCTGGATGCGGTTGTGGTGTACAGACCACGTGAACTGACTCAAACATCACGTGAGGTAGATGTAGAGACCACGTGAACTGACTCAAACATCACGTGAGGTAGATGTAGAGGCCACGTGAACTGACTCAAACATCACGTGAAGTAGATGTAGAGGCCACGTGAACTGACTCAAACATCACGTGAGGTAGATTTAGAGACCACGTGAACTGACTCAAACATCACGTGAGGTAGATGTAGGGACCACGTGAACTGACTCAAACATCACGTGAGGTAGATGTAGAAACCACGTGAACTGACTCAAACATCACGTGAAGTAGATGTAGAGACCAAGGGAACTGACTCAAACATCACGTGAAGTAGATGTAGAGACCAAGGGAACTGACTCAAACGTCACGTGAGGTTGATGTAGAGACCACGTGAACTGACTCAAACATCACGTGAGGTAAATGTAGAGACCACGTGAACTGACTCAAACATCACGTGAGGTAAATGTAGAGGCCACGTGAACTGAAGTAATAAATTGATAACAAAAATACCAACAGAAATAAATTAATGTCCCCACTGCTGTGTAATTAGTGAGTCGTCTTATTATTGTGTCTACCATTTTTTGACATTAAGTTTCAAAATGGTTTCAACTCTTTAAAAAAAATATACTTTCTCAACAGTCAACATATACAACATTTTTTTAACATTTTCCAACTCTTTCAACATTTGTCAATATATTCAATATTTTTAACATTATCAGTATTTCCTACAGACCTCTATGATACGCTCAATGATACAGTGCAGGAAATAATCAACGTCTGATTCTTTATTAATTAATCAAACTTTTCAACAGATACATGTTGAAATATTGTACCACTGCATAAAAAGAATCCAGTTATGCAATATTTCCACAAAGTTTAAGAAATAATTTAAAAATCAATTAATAGTGTGTGTGAACGTAAACTTGTGGAAGTCTCAGTATTTACCAAGAACACTTATAAGATACCGTTGTTCTGGGTAAAACAATCTAGATGCCTAACTGTACATATCAACACAAAAGGAAAATAGGATCACATGAATATTACCCCCCAGCTTATTTCACTTAATGGTCAAACATCCTAACGTTACCTGGTTAAGTTAGGTTAGCTTTAGGGTGGTTAATATCAAGGTGAAATAAGTTAGGGTGATCCATAAACAAACACATACAGTAATTATCGTATAGTTCACCCACAGAAGAGGTCATGTATAAACCAAGACACTTCACACGTAGGAGGATGTTGAAAGTCAGAGCAGCATCGCGTACCTCACTAAATTTTCTTGGTGGTGGCGAGTGTTTGCCTGCCCGCCTGTTCTCCCTTGTACTGACCATCATTACCACCTGTACAGTGCCTCCTGTATCTACGTTTTGTAAGACTTCGAATCATCTCTCTTATAACGCTGGTTGTTGAGCTTAAGCGTGACCTGACCTGACCTGACCCAATCATTGTATGGTGATATTTGTGTTGCCTTTATCGTGACTCATTAGTGTGACATGACCTGACCAAAGCACCAAAACCATGACCCGTAAACTGGAACAAGATCCGGGTAATCTGGCAGCCTGCTCTTGCAACACCAGGCTTCAGGGGGGCTGTACTGTGACAATATTGCTATTCCCTCCTCGCATTACTTTGTCTCTCCAGGTAATGTATTTATATTGACTTAACACCTATTAATGAAGCTTGTTATGATAATGTGACCGGTCGTGGGGGAAGCGTTCCATTCTACTTATTGAGGACTGAAGTGGAGATAAGATATAAACAAACTGATTGCTGAATAGATTATATACTGATAGATAAATAAGTAGATTGATAGAAGAAGAATCGATTGATGGATATATGGAGTACAGTATATAATATAGACCAATTGATAGCTATATAAAATAGATTGCTAGATAGATAGATAGTCCAATTAATAGATATCTTATTAGAACCGTATGGTGGATAGATAGACAAGCGATAATTAGATAGATAGTCCGATTGATAAATATGGAGGGACTGATAAAGGCAAAAAGACAAACAGATGTGTGATATTAATAACAACATATTTATGACTCAAATAAATACTCCGTTTAAGTCATTTGGGATACAGTAGTAATGTGTCTGTCCTGTTGTCATGATATATCTACACCTGTCTGTAGTTTATTATGTAAGTGTACCTGTCGTTTAATCTGTACCCTACCTGTACCTCTAACTGTTTATTTAACTATTGTATCTGTAGTTGGACCAGTATTGTACCTGCAAGTGTATTTATACCTGTACCTGTAGTTGAAACTGTATCTGTTAAACATTGATGAAAACCCAAAGAGAGAGAGTGTCTTTACCCTCAGTAAGGGATGAATGGATAATACCCGGATAAAGTGATAATAGAAAGAATAATATTCATTTATACCCTTTCAGAGACTAGGTGTTGTGAACGTAGCCCTCAGCGCCAAACAAAACTTATCTTATTATACATATAATATACATAGGGCACTACTGTGACTAATTCGGTAGTACACATCGTATATGCTTAGTAACACACACACACACACACACACACACACACACACACACACACACACACACAGTAACGAACATGTATCATATGAACATAATAATGGAAGTGGCCGCAGCGGGCGTATTGATCCATACTAGGCAGCCACATTTACACCCAACCTCTATCGCTCATGATGCACGTACGTATGTGTAGAGCTTTTCCTCATACATGCCCTTATTTAATGAATTTTCCCTCGTCTTATTTACTGTACTGCCGTCCTTTTTCCTCCTCTACTCCCCACCTACCAACATTCTCTCCAACCAACCACCCTCCTCCCCACCTAAACCATTCCCTTTCTCTCCCCGGCTGCCTCTCACCAAGTAAATCTGACCTTAATACAGAAACTCTAAGGGATTTTTTTGTCTTAAATCAACCAAAAGAAGCAATTACTTTCACCTTTAGGTTATGTAATATTCAAGTTGGTTATCATCTTATAGAATAAGCAAAAGAACACATCTATATGCGACAGAAACATCCACTAACGTAGTCGCCATTTAAAATAATATTACATTGGCCTTTGGAGGATCAAATGAGTGTCAGAAAGTTGCTTCCACATGTGCACGTACCAAAGCCTAGAAGTGGGTGACGACTCGGGGTACGAAATGTAGCAACGCAGCTCCGTAGTTATGGCTGAATGAATGGGTTTGAAACAGTGAAACTCCCCTGTTTGCATGGCCACACAAAAATTACTTATCACATAGATGCTTTATTTATGTAACGCAGCATTGTTGTGTAGCTACGACCGAGTGACTAGGACTGAACTACTAGGAACCAGCAAACAAGGTAATCCACGGTTTCACGCCCAAAACTACGGCGCTGTTTTGCCACATCTCGTACCTACGCCCTCATACACACCCAGGTTGTGGAATGTTCATGTGGAGGCAACTGTACATATAGTACTGTAGTGCTCTCGTCTAGTATAAAAGAATTAGGTTCGAATCGTATAAAGGGGGTAAAGTGATGTAATTCCATTTATACTATTATCGGTTTGTTTAACACAGATACACACATTATAAACACATACATAGACACACACAGACACACTATAAACACACACGCACAGACATACTATAAACACATACACACAGGTTAGGGAGGTGCAGGGTCTAACACTATCTCCCGCCCCTCCACCTGAGTGAGGCCGAAGAACTCGACTAGACTGATGTATTCGTGTCCTTTTTTAATCGATTTTCTTCAGCTTCTTAATGTAGGTATTCTTCACCTCCATGATACGGGATTAGATGTTACTCGTGTAATCCAAATAAAAGAAAACATATCCATGTTGGTTATCATTAATAACATTTGAAACAGTTCTTGTTGACTATTGCATACAGTACAGTTCAGTCACTTGCTTGTATAAAGACACTTACCACTACAATAAGACTATAATATTAAGGCACAGATCTATACACACACACACATGTGGGTGTAAAAGGATCTGCAAACTAATTTCAGTTTCCTAACATTATTACGTATAAAACAAGAGTTCAAAATACACGCTCAATGTTACCCAGGTGAAAAGATCGACCTCGGTGAGCGCGCTCAAGCATGTAAATAAGAATCAGTCAAGGCTGGTTCCTGGCGGCACCTCGGCAGGAACCACCACCACTCGTATAGCAGCTCCCTTATAATACTTCCTTTCATCTACAATAGGACAAGGGCGTCCAAAAGTGTGTCATTGGATGCAATAAACCGCACCTCCAAAGACGTCCATCACGCGCGATAAACTTCCATCAGTCATGAAAGGAAGGAATTAAGTTAACAAAAACATTCACTGACCTACATTGTTAAGGCGTAGAAGCACTGGGGACTAAGACAGGTACCTGGGAGTTGCGTCTAAAATGGTTATAGACACGTTATGTAGTCGCCCCCGCCCGTGTGTGTGTGTTGCTGTACCCACAGGAAGAAATTTGATGGTTATGATGTTAAAATTTGACAAAAATATTCCCCTTGAATATGGAAATCACTGATCAACAATATCCGGCTGTTTGTATGTCTGACATTACTCTACAGAAAGATCCATTAAGGTGCAGATATTCATATTTGATACTGGGAATGACGCGCTCTGATTCTATTATGAGTCACTTTTATTCTGTATGCATCATCAGGTTGTCGGATGCGGACGCTTTCCTCTCAACAGATGCAATCACTTTTTTTTTTTACATATTAGGTTAAACTTCTACCAGGTTTTCAAGTACATGTAATTTGCAAATGAATCCAACTGTTTTTCATACGTAACACCAGACTCACACGATGGACTCCGTATGTCGGGAATCTCAACCGGGGTGTCATACATGGCTTGAGGTTCTCGTGGTTCACACTTTGGGTTAACTCGCAATTATTTCAGGCTGGTACTTCTCAGTGAGGAGCTGTCTGTCTACCCTGCCCTTATTGTAACACACACACACACACACACACACACACACACACACACACACACACACACACACACACTTATACAGCTTGCTCAGATGCTTTACGTCAGTGTTCAACAAATAGGAAAACTTGTTCATGCTCCTCTTTTGTCTTGAGTCTGTTCCGAATCTTGACTCAGCATAATTCTCACATCTCGACAGAAAAGAAGAAAATTGTGTTAATTTTCTTGTTTATACATCAAATCGAGACCAAATTTACAACCGAAGATTTGATAATTTATCTCCAAAATCAACATTGATCCCAAAATTGAGACCATTGATCAAATTTGCTCACTTTTTAGCTTTGAAAGCATCGATGGCGTTAAACCATAAAAATCGCAGTCCATTTTCTTTCACCACGGTGGAAAGTTGTTTGGACACACTTCCTATCTCCCCTTGGTCCCTGTTCACCTAGCAGTAAATTAGGTACCTGTTGTAAATCGAAAAGTTGTGAATTCGTATTCAGAGAAAGTTGTTGAAGCTTCCAATAACTTGCTGACAAAAACCTATGACTCTTCAGGCTTCTACGCCCTTGACAAAAAAAAAAAAACTATGACCCTTCAGGCTTCTACGCCCTTAACTCATGAGACATAAAGGCAAGAATGAACTTAGCATGCTTCCCAGTTGGGCGCTTCTGCGCTTCACCTTGCACAGGATGTCGGGGGGTGCCCAATAAAAAAAAATCAAAGATAACGATATTTCACCTAGACTTCCATGATCACCAATTAAAAAAAATGTGCTGATTCGAAACCATTTTCTTCACGGTAAAAAAATGAGAAGCGCAGTAACACGGTGCTCTTAAAGTGATGAACGGGAAAGCCGCCATAATAACACGCGGGGAGGAGTAAATGAGCCGGTAGGTCGACCACTTTCTCTCTACCGTGACCGTTCCTATCACCCGGGCCCCAGCTGAGAATGGTGACGTCATCCATCTACCGTGAGCGTCCCTATCACCCGGGCCCCAGCTGAGAATGGTGACGTCATCCATCTACCGTGAGCGTCCCTATCACCCGGGCCCCAGCTGAGAATGGTGACGTCATCCATCTACCGTGACCGTTCCTATCACCCGGGCCCCAGCTGAGAATGGTGACGTCATCCATCTACCGTGACCGTCCCCCTATCACCCGGGCCCCAGCTGAGAATGGTGATGTCAGCCATCTATCAGACCGTCCCTATCACCTGGGCCCCAGCTGAGAATGGTGACGTCATCCATCTACCGTGACTGTTCCTATCACCCGGCCCCAGCTGAGAATGGTGACGTCATCCATCTACCGTGAGCGTCCCTATCACCTGGGCCCCAGCTGAGAATGGTGACGTCATCCATCTACCGTGACCGTTCCTATCACCCGGCCCCAGCTGAGAATGGTGACGTCATCCATCTACCGTGACCGTCCCTATCACCCGGGCCCCAGCTGAGAATGGTGACGTCATCCATCTACCGTGACCGTCCCTATCACCCGGGCCCCAGCCGTGAATGGTGACGTCATCCATCTACCGTGACCGTTCCTATCACCCGGCCCCAGCTGAGAATGGTGACGTCATCCATCTACCGTGAGCGTCCCTATCACCCGGGCCCCAGCTGAGAATGGTGACGTCATCCATCTACCGTGACCGTTCCTATCACCCGGCCCCAGCTGAGAATGGTGACGTCATCCATCTACCGTGAGCGTCCCTATCACCCGGGCCCCAGCTGAGAATGGTGACGTCATCCATCTGTGACCGTCCCTATCACCCGCCCCAGCCGTGAATGGTGACGTCATCCATCTATCGTCAGAGCAATGGTGACGTCATCCATCCGTGATCATCCCGGGCCCCAGCTGAGAATGGTGACGTCACCCATCTACCGTGACCCGTCCGTATCACCTGGCCCCAGCTGAGAATGGTGATGTCATCCATCTACCGTGACTGTTCCTATCACCCGGCCCCGGCTGAGAATGGTGATGTCATCCATCTACCGTGACTGTCCCTATCACCCGGACCCCGGCTGAGAATGGTGACGTCATCCATCTACCGTGACCGTCCCTATCACCCGGCCCCAGCTGAGAATGGTGACGTCATCCATCTATCTGACCGTCCCCCTATCACCCGGGCCCCAGCTGAGAATGGTGACGTCATTCATCTACCGTGACCGTTCCTATCACCCGGGCCCCAGCTGAGAATGGTGACGTCATCCATCTACCGTGAGCATTGATGTCATACACAAAGAGCGGTGGGCGTGGCAGTGGGTAGAATGGGCAAGACAGTGTCAGTGTGCAAGGTGGGCAGTGTGCTAGGCGGTGACATTGCATAGGGTGGGCAGTATGGTGGCAGTGGGCAGGGTAGACAGGGTGGTGGCAATGGGAAGGGTGGGCAGGGTGGTGGTAGTGGACAGGGTGGGCAAGGCGGTGATAGCGAGCAATATGGTGATAGTGAGCAAGGTGAAGATAGTGAGCAAGTTGATGCCAATGGGCAGAATGGAAGCGGAGAGCAGGTTGTGGCAGTGGGCACAGTGGGTGGGAACTGGAGTTAGGGGGAGGGCGGGGGGGGGGGACCTTGGGCATCTGGGTCGGTCATGACTGTGTGACTTCCTGTGTTTGCGGGAAGGTGAAACTGACCTTACACACACACACACACACACACAGAAACATCTTCATTACCAGAGAGAATTATGATCAGCAAGACCGTGAAATTAAGTGAAATAAATAGCAGTAAACATTTTCGTGGCAGATATGAGAGACAAAGCAACGAGAGACCAAGACTATTATATGTCAATGGCTCTGTTAACTCGTACTAGAAAGAAGTAAATATACATTCCTCGAGCCCGATATTCCTTTAATCCGAAAAATATTGCTCACACACGAAAACTATTCCTCACGCCCAAAAAATATTCCTCACTACCGAAAAATATTCCTCACGACCGAAAAATATTCTTCACGACCAAAAAATATTCCTCACGCCCAAAAAATATTCCTCACGACCGAAAAATATTCCTCACAACCTAAAACTATTTCTCACGCTCAAAAAATATTCCTCAAGCCCAAACAATATTCCTCACGCCCAAAAAATATTCCTCACGCCCAAAAAATATTCCTCACGCCCAGAAAATAGTCCTCATTCAGATCACACGAACAGGTAATTAAAGAGCCCACCAAAATTCATCGCACAATGGCACCCAGTCTGAGTTCTTCCTCATCCAAACAGGGGTAAAACAAGGATGTGGAATGGCACCAACTCTCTTTAACTCTCTTTTCCATTTTCTTGGCTGCCTTCCTTACTAGAGCCAGTGCCAATTTAGCTGGCGGGGTGGACATCGAGTACCGGATGATGGGGGATCTTTTCAACATAAGACGACTCCAGGCAAGAACAAAGGTGTAAGCAGCTTCCATTACTGAACTTCAGTATGCAGACAACCTCACTTTTGTTGCTCACACTGAACGCGACCTACAGGAGATCCTGAACACCTACGCAGATGCGTATGCACACTTTGGCCTTGAGGTGAATGTACGTAAGACTCGGATTTTCTTTCAACCTGCCCCTGGTTCAGAAACACCTCCACCACTATCCATCTTAACGGTACTACCCTCTCCAATGTTACTCACTTTCGGTATCTCAGCTCCCACCTGTCCACCACTGCGGACATCGATGAAGAGATTCGGCATCGGATCAGATGTGCATCTCAAGCCTTTGGAAGACTCCGAAATCGTGTCTTCAGTTGTAGGGAACTGAAATTATCTACAAATTTACAGGTACCGAGCAATGGTCCTCCCCACCCTGCTATATGGCAGTGAGACATGGGTTACATATAGGAGGCATCTCAAGGCACTTGAAAACTTTCACCAACGTAGTCTACGTTCCATCCTTTGAGTTCAATGGGAAGACAAGACAACAAATGCCATTATCCACGAACAACTACGCTGGACTGGCCATGTTACCCGCATGGACGACAGTAGACTGCCAAAGCAGCTACTTTACAGTCACCTAACGAATAGTAAACGTAACGTCGGCGGGCAACTGAAAAGGTATAAGGATAGTCTTAAGACAAACCTAAAAAAGTGCCACCTGGGAGACGATTACTCCACATCGTAACGCTAGGCTGTGTCCTGCCTAGAAGGAGAGTTGGCAGTGAATGGTTGTCAAGGGCAGTTGGTGTTAACGACCGTCTTGACAGATATTGCAAGTCAATATCAGTCCCATTCATTGACAACTGGGACAACTTCTATGGCAGAAGGGACCTTTATGCTAGGGATGGGGTGCACCTGTCTAAGGATGGAGTAGCAACCCTGGCTGGGGCTCTAGAGGGGGCAGTTCAAAAGATATCGAAGTCTTTAAACTGCTAAGAGAACATAGGAGCACGGGGGTGGAGGAGACTGCAGTGGGAGCGGGTAAACAAGGCGAAAGATTACAGGGAAATAGTGTTAGGAATGATGACAAAACTAAATTAGACAGGGAGTTTAAAACTAAACGCGGTAAGGGAAGGACTCAGAACACGACTAACTTAAATGTATACTACGCGAACAGTAGAAGTATGAGAAACAAAATGGATGATATTAAGGCCTTGGTATGTACCAAAGAAATCGATATAATTGCATTCACTGAAACATGGATCAACCTAGACACACGTGAATTACCAGTCGAATACCAAATTGCGGGTTACAAACTGTTCCATACCGATAGGCAGACCAGGAAAGGAGGCGGAGTAGCAATCTATGTTAGGGATAATCTGAAGTGTGAAATAAATAAGGAAATAAAAACTGAGAGGAATACAGAAACAATTTGGATAGAATTAAGCGACGGTCGGGAAAAATTAATCACAGGGGTAATATATAGACCCCCCAATCTTGATAGCGTCAATGAGCGACTTATCTGGGATGAAATGCGCAGGGCTTCCATACACAACAAAGTCTGTATAGTAGGCGACTTTAACCTTGGCCAAATAGATTGGACTGTCCTTACGGGTAACTCAGAATCAGAGGATTTTCTCGAGACGATCCAGGACTGTTTCCTAAGTCAACATATAACCGAACCCACACGGGGTAATAATATACTGGATTTAGTTCTGACGAACAGAGAAAACCTCATTAGCAATGTCGAGGTAGGGAACGAACTTGCAAACAGCGATCACAAAGAAATTCGATTCCAGTTAGATTTTCAGGGCAGACGTAAGGAAAATTCCACTAAAGTACCAGATTTCAGAAGGGCAAACTTTGACAGTTTAAAGAGGCAGCTGAGAGAGGGGGTGTCGCGCTTGGCCGTGAACCTGACAGATGACACCGACCTGATAACGAGATCTGAGATTGCCGAAAGTTCCACGACAATTTAAATAGTGAGTTACTTAATGCACAAAGGCAGAACATACCATATAAAAAACTCAGATCAGACAACAATGACCCTAAATGGATAAATAATTATTTAAAGAACATCATTGGCCAAAGGAAGGCTATAGGTAGAAGGATAAATCGTGGCGAAATTCCCTCCGGGACTATTATAAGGTATTGGCGAGTAGGGTTAAAACCGAGATAAGGAAAGCAAAGAGGAATAATGAGGTAAGGATAGCAAGGGAGGCGAAGACAAACCCCAAAGGATTCTACCAAATGTATCAAACTAAAACACGAGAAAAGATTGGACCAATACGGTCAGATACCGGCGAGCTCACTGATAACGACGGAGAAATGAGCAATAATTTGAATAAATATTTTTCAACAGTTTTCACCACCGAAAATTTAAACATGATACCCGAGGCACCGACTCTATTCAGAGATAGTGAAGAAAACAAATTAAGCGAGATAGTAGTGACTAGTAACGATGTTAGTAAGCAAATAGACAAACTAAAGCCTAATAAGTCACCTGGTCCCGATGAGATATTTGCCAGAGTATTAAAGGAATGTAAGGAAGAGCTTAGTATGCCCTTAGCAAAGTTGTTTAACATGTCCTTAAAAACAGGTGTAGTACCAGAATCCTGGAGGATAGCGAATGTAATACCGATTTTCAAGAAGGGGGATAGATCACTATCCTCTAACTACCGCCCAATCAGTCTAACATCAATAGTAGGCAAATTACTGGAAGCAATCATTTCAAACTCTATTCGAAATCACCTGGAGAAGCACCGATTGATCAATGATTCCCAGCATGGCTTCACAAGCGGACGTTCTTGCCTAACTAATCTATTAACATTCTTTTCATCAGTTTTCGAATCGGTGGACGAGGGGCACAATTATGATGTGGTATATCTCGACTTTAGCAAAGCCTTCGACAGAGTCCCCCACGAAAGACTAATTAGAAAGGTAGAAGCTCATGGCATCAAAGGTGACATCCTTAAATGGATTAGGGCGTGGTTACAGGACAGGAAACAGCGAGTGAGCATTAACGGCACTAAGTCCCATTGGAGCAACGTCACAAGTGGAGTTCCCCAAGGCTCAGTACTTGGACCATTATTGTTTATTATATACATAAACGACATAGATATCGGCATAGACAGCAACATAAGTAAATTTGCTGATGACACTAAAATAGGACGTGTTATTAAATCTGACGAGGACTCGGCAAAACTACAGGAAGATCTAAACAAATTTTTCGAATGGTCTGAAAAATGGCAGATGAAATTCAACGTGGACAAATGTAAAGTACTCAGTATAGGAGATGTAAACAGGGAAACCAGATACCAGATGAACAACGATGCCATAGAGAAATCCGACTGCGAGAGAGATTTAGGAGTAATGATAAGTAGGAACCTTAAGCCAAGTAAACAATGTGTTTTTGCTCGTAACAAGGCTAATAAAGTACTTGGGTTCATACAAAGGAGTGTTAGTTACAAGACTAGCGAGGTTAAAGCATCTTAATTTGCACTCCCTCGAGAGACGTAGAGCGAGGGGCGACCTGATAGAGGTGTATAAGTGGAAGACAGGGCTAAACAAAGGGGACATTACAAAGGTACTCAAATTATCCAACCAGGAGCGAACTCGTAACAATGGTTTTAAATTAGACAAATTTAGATTTAGGCGTGAAATAGGTAAACACTGGTTTGGAAACAGAGTAGTGGATGAATGGAACAAGTTACCAAATATCATCATTAACTCGAATACGCTGAATTGCTTCAAACATAGGTTGGATGCTCATATGAGCAATAGGGGCTGGGTGTAAACGGGACTGCCCAGTATGGGCCAATAGGCCCGCTGCAGTTTCCTCCATTCTTATGTTCTTATGTTCTTCTTATGTTAGGTGTCAATACTTTCAAGTTAGCCCGACTGCAAACCGAGACAGACAAGCGCCAACGCTGGAAAGACGCTTCCACCACTCCTCCCGCACTCGATGTAGCCCTTCACATGTGCAACATCTGTGAACAATTCTGCCGGTCCCATATCGGCCTCTTTAATCACCTCAAAACTCACTAATGAAGGTGACATCCATGATAACTCATATCATTGTATCATAGCTGGATGATCGTCATACTCGATTCCGAGTGACAGCAAAGTAGTAGTAGTAGTAGTAGTAGTAGTAGTAGTAGTAGTAGTAGTAGTAGTAGTGTGGCTATTCCTATGATGGCGATCACGCCATGGTTTGCAAGAAGGGGGGCTTCATATGCATGAGGCATGACGAGGTAAGGGATCTCACAGCAAATATGTTGAAGGAAATCTGCCGGGACGTCATGGTAGAACCGACCCTCCTTCCACTGGATGGCGAGATCTTCCAACACAGGACTTCAAACACATCTAACGAAGCCCGTGTGGACGTCAGTGCTCGAGGATTCTGGACGCGGGGACAGCGAGCTTTCTTCGACATCAGGATTTTTGATCCCATGGCCGTTTGTCACCGTAACCTAGCTCTCGATGCTGCGCATAGGAGGAACGAGAACGACAAGAGAAGGGCATATGGGGAGAGAATTCAAAATGTGGATCAAGGCAGCTTCACTCCTCTAGTGTTCACAACCTCTGGTGGGATGGGCCCAAGTGCAAGATGTTTCTACGCCAGACTCGCGGAGCTGATCTCCGAACAGAAGCAGCAGCCCAGAAGTTATGTCACAGCCTGGATGAGATGTCGACTGTCCTTCTCTCTCCTTCGGTCGGCTTTGCTCTGCCTCAGGGGAACGAGAGCTTCTGCCCCTACTCCGACAACTGCTGCAGATATCGACTATGAGGCTACAGTCACTGAATGCCGCATGGATCTGCGGCTCAACTAATTTAACACAGATAGGATAGTTTCTTATGTATTAGGATATTTAATATTAAGGTAAATAAATGGTGGCGAAGGTGTGGCTATTGGGGGAGGCTGGAGGCCACGTAGTAGTAGTAGTAGTAGTAGTAGTAGTAGTAGTAGTAGTAGTAGTAGTAGTAGTAGTAGTAGTAGTAGTAGTAGTAGAGAATTCATAACGTTGATCAAGGCAGCTTCACTCCTCTAGTGTTCACAACCTCTGGTGGGATGGGACCAAGTGCAAGATGCTTCTACGCCAGACTCGCGGAGGTGATCTCCGAACAGAAGCAGCAGCCCAGAAGTTATGTCACAGCCTGGAGGAGATGTCGACTGTCCTTCTCTCCCCTTAGGTCGGCTTTGCTCTGCCTCAGGGGAACGAGAGCATCGGCCCCAAAGCCGACAACAGTTGCAGATATTGACTATGAGGCTACAGTCACTGAATGCCACATAGATCTGCGGCTCAACCAACTCAACACAGCTAGGATAGCTACTTATGTAATAGGATATTTAATTTTAAGGTAATAAAATGGCGGCGAAGGTGTGGCTATAGGGGGAAGATGGAGGCCATTTAAGTAGTAGTAGTAGTGGAGTAGTGGGTGGGTGGGTGGGTGGTGGTGGTGTGTGTATGTGCGTGGAGAGAATAGCCCTTAATGACAGCATACACAAACCAACCAAACCAAACCTAACCTAATCTAACCTAACCTCACCCAATTTAATCTAACCTAGTCTAGTCTAAACTAACCTAACCTAACCTAACCAATTAAGACAGCATACACAAACTAAACCTAACCTAACCTAACCTCATTTTCTCCCTCCTGCATATACACTATATCTGCTCATCATTTCGTACACAGGTTGAATCGTATCTGTCATTAACAAAAGTCATTCAGGCGCGCGTTCGTCGTCACTCCGAACATGAAAGGAAAAGATAAAATGTTAAGACAAAAAGAAGTAAGTGTGATAGTAATTATTGATTTGAAGTCAGTCAGTTAGTCTGTGAATCGTTTAGATAATTAATCAGGTTAGTCACTGAAGATATTTAATTATTCAGTCAGGCAGTCAGTCAGTCAGTCATGCGGAGAAGTATTAAATCAGTCAGTTAATCAGTTTATCCAGCATTCAGTAAGAGAGTCGCTTAATCAGTCAGTCCATCATCAGTCAGCCAGCATATCAGTCAGCCAGGCAAGTCGTTCATAGAGTTGACCAACGCAGGTGAAAACGCCAGGTGTGAACGGTGATAAAGAGTGGTGGACTGTGTGGCAGTAAGCCAGCAGAACGAGACCATCCCACCAAGGAGAACGTGTTGAAGATACATACCATCATGACGCCTCTCTCTCTCTCTCTCTCTCTCTCTCTCTCTCTCTCTCTCACGCCAGCGAAAAGGTGAAAGGCAATAAAGAGGGAAAGATGAAAAGGAAAGATGGGGATAGGGAAGAATAGACAAAAATATAAGAGAAGGAGACAGGTGAATATAAAGAAGAAGGGAGAGGAGATGAAGAGTCAAAAAGCCTTGAAGTCCTTCCCTACTGACTAAGAAAGAGAAGAAAGGAGATAGGAGAAAGGAGGAGGGAGGGAAGCCTAGAAAGAGAGAAGGGAGAGTAGAGAAAAGAAAGACTAAAGAAGAGGAGGAGGAGGACGGGTAGGAGGATGAGGGGGAGAAAGAGGGGGTTGTAGCATTAGCAGTGAGGAGGAGGAGAAAGGGACAGAGTACGAATTCCCTCCTGGTTGAGTTGAAGATGCATTCATGCGCTCGATCCAAGCAAAAACTGACCTCCCTCCCATAAGCCAATATACCTCTTCCCCCTCCTCCTCCTCTCCCTCCCTTTTCACTATTGTTCTACATCACTCTCTCTTTTTTTACTACCATCGTCTCTCACCTCATAGTGTATTTACATCTATTACTTTTATAGTTTTATGTTATGTACGTTGTTGCAGGTGACACTCCCTCCAGAGACTGTTCTATTCAGTTGATTTGACATTTAGTAATCAATTGAGATTGATCTAAGTGCGCGTATGATATAACAAGTTAGTGAATGTCTTGACCATGACCCAGCACTCCTCTAGGATACTAAAGAAGTACACAAGTATTCTCACTCAGCATACTGTCTATAATATCAGAACTGCATCTGAAAGCAGTGCCTTGTTCGTTCATGTTAGGAATAATAATCACCCCATTGCTTGGGAAAAAAGCTTAGAAGTATTCAAATCATCTTGTGTCACAGAAAGACTTCTTGTTGAAGCTAGTTTGATTAAGGAATTAAAATCAATAAACCTTAGTGATGGTCAGTTCAAAACTGATAATATGTTACATAAATTTATTTGTCAGTGGCCCAAGGTTAAAAATGCTTTGAAAACCTTTGATCTAGATGTATGATAGTTATTTTGTGGGTCCCTTTTTTCTGACCTGACTTGGCTAGTCACGTCACCACCCTTCTCTTAAGCTCCTCTACGTGTGTGTTGGTGTGGGGATTAGTGGATGTCATCATTTTGACCTGACCTCATGTTTTTAGGTCACTCTGTATATTTAAGCCTCTCTCTGTCCATGTAATCCAGTTGCCTCTGAAGATGTCTTGAATAAAGACGAAAGCTAAGGTCCTCCGTTGTTTCCATTTTCCCGTGTGATTTTATCAAGACTGCCTATTAAGTGATTATACTGAAGTTCGTAATTAATACTGTGTACTAGATGAGACCAAATATACTGTATACGTTGAAAGTCGATTTTGGTTTAAAATATCCGAGATCAGCCATTAACTTTTCTTACGAGCGTAAAACGTAGGTAATAATCTCCTTAAAACACGAAATATATCACTAAGGTTCAGATTAATTAGCTAGATGATGATTACCCTATTTATGAGAGCAATTTAGTACCAAAGCACATCTTCTGTCGACTTGATTGTGTGAGTTTATTGTAATGTATATTTTCTTGTAAATATTATGGTAAAACAAATTATTGTGATAAATTGTGTGTAAACATTAGAGCAACAGTGTTCATATCCAAATACCAGTTGAATAAAAGTGAAAATTACATTTCAACTTGGGGTAGTCCTTAAAGTCTATTATTTTTAGTAGTAGTATAGTAGTAGTAGTAGTAGCAATTGACAGAAGACTTGAAGAAAAAAACAGTTAAGCGCAGGAGGTGGGCTCTTCGAACTGGCTAACAACGTTACCAATAATGGCAAAAGGTTTCGGCCTTAATAAACAAGAATTTACAGATGCCATGACTGTAAGGTATGGTTGGCCAGTAAAAGGTTTGCTTTCCCAATGCGTGAGTGGCTCATCCTACCACATCGACCGCGCCATGTTGTGCAATAAGGGTGGCTTCATATGCATGAGACATGACGAAGTAAGGGATCTCACAGCAAATATGTTGAAGGAAATCTGCCATGATGTCACGGTGGAACAGACCCTCCTTCCAATGGATGGTGAGAATCTCTATCACAGGACTTCCAACACATCCAACAAAGCCCGTGTGGACATCAGTGTTCCATGATTCTCGTTGCGGGGACAGCGAGCCTTCTTTAATTTGAGGATTTTCGACCCCATGGCCGCATGTCACTGTAACCAAGCTCTCGATGCTCCACATAAGAGAAACATGAAAGCAAGAACGGAGTGTAAGGCCAGAGAATTCAGAATGTGGATGAAGGCAGCTTCACTCCTCTGGTGTTCACAACTTGTGGTGGGAAGGGACCAAGTGCAAGATGTTTCTATGCAAGACACTTTTCTATTAGGATATATAACTTTAAGGTAATAAAATGGCGGCGACAAAAAAAACGAAATGTATCAAGTAATGGCTCTGTTTTAACTTTTATGGACGAACAAACAACAGTGACAATGAACTGCAAACAAAATGTTGATTGGTTTATACAAAATTTACCCTCAATTACAACTCCATCTGGCAAAGTCTTCTTCACCATCAAAATAATCATCACGGAATCAATGTTACTCATCAAACTTAATACGAAACATATAGTCTTGAACAACAATATTTCTACTTACAAATAGCAAACAGAGACTCGGCGAAGAATGAGGCCTCCAAGTTAACCATGACCCTGAAGGTGGCACAAGCCCCACCTACTCAGTGCCTCATGACCTCATGTTGCGGGCTGGGCCTTGGATCACCCCGCCACTATATAACGTGGGCGACCATCTCTGTTCTTCACTTGACTTCAACCGTCGCAGCTTCACTATGGCTCTCAAGGTGCGTCTTCCTATTGTTACATCAAAACAAGTTATAGAACTTTAGTGGGATCTTCTTAGTGTTCCTCACTACAGGTTCCCGTCTGGTTTACTGTCATGTTACTGAAATACAGCCAATGTGTGTGATGTGAATCTTGTAATAAAATAAACTGTTTCTACAGGTTCTTGTAGTGTCTGCCCTTGTGGCGGCCACCCTCGCCCTACCTGAAAATCGTCCTGTCAGGACCTACGGCGTTCCTCCTCCCCCCCCACCTCCTCCTCCACCTACCTACGGTGCTCCACCTCCTCCACCACCCCCTCCCCCACCTCCTCCACCCACCTACGGTGCCCCACCTCCTCCTCCACCCCCTCCCCCCACCTACGGTGCTCCAGCTCCTGCCCCAGCTTACGGCACCCCCGCACCAGTGGTGAGTGCCACACATACTTTGTCACCAAAATGATCACGAGTAAAGGTTTGGTTAATTCTCTCAATATTTTTCTGGTGAAGATCATCGAGAAAATAACTACAGATATGTAACAGCCTTGTTTATTGTTTACAAATATTACACAAAACATAAGACCAAATAACTCATATTGTGATTTAATTTTCAGTCTCCTCCTAAATACGACTTCAGCTGGGAAGTGAAGGACCATTATGACACAGACTTCGGCCACCAGGAGACCCGTGACGGCTACGACACCCAAGGCTCCTACTACGTGCTGCTTCCCGACGGTCGTCTGCAGAAGGTGGACTACACTGTCAACGGAGACTCCGGCTTTGTGGCCGAAGTGACTTTCGAGGGTGACACTAAGTACCCAGCACCCCAGCCCTCCTACACCCCAGCTCCAGCTCCTACCTACGGCCCCCCTGCCCAAACCTACCAACCAGCCCCGACTTACGCTTAGACTCTCAATATAGATGGTAGTAACTTGTATTTAAGAACAGGGTATTTTATGTGAGCTTCTTTAATGTAATAATAATATTAAATATGAAGTAACCTTTATGTATGACTATCCCGCAAATACTCGCTATATAGAGGCGCTCTAAATACTTAATCGACACGAGCACTCTACCGCTCTAGTACAAATCCCACTTTCATTTAAATCAGAAAGTTAATGATTTACAGTGAAGTAAACCATAAATACAACGGGTTTTTTTCTTATTACCAAACATAAAATCATAGAGGAGTAACCCAGAAAAATATTTGTTCATTTTTCGTATTAACAAGACAGTTGTGTACACAGTAGAGAGCACAAACATTACATCACGCCTTCACATGTACCATAACACTGTATTTAGATTCACTTTTAATATTATAAGCAATTTTAAATGGAACGTTCCATCTACATTCTTCGCCAGTCAGACTCACATAGCTCGTTAAGACCGAGTAACACCTGCTAGATCACTCTTTTATTGACAAGGCCCACACAGCATCCACATGTGGACGGCTGGATACAGTAGCAGCGGCGGCGGCGCTGTGTAAGAAGACACTGGATGATAGTTACTTAGTACTCGTCCTGCCAAGAGCACGATAACGACAAGTTGGAAGTTGTAAGATGGCACTGGGGTAAAAAATATTGCTTTCAATTCATATTGCACACATGGTCGCTATACTCGGTTGGTCGCACTGTATAAAATAGTTTTTATCCAGATATACAGGCACTCAAATTGGTGCCTTATATTTATACGAGGAGAAAAGCAGACTGTTCTGTAAGTTCGTTCCACTATTCAGTAATCTCCCAAAGACGTCATGTACGTGCTTGATAAACAAATGGCCTCAGATGGGCGTCTCGGCGATAACCTATCACACACACCTTACAGAGGTAGTAGGTATAAACTGATGATTTTACTCACCCTCAGTATATTGACAGTATATAGAAGCTTTTATTCACCTCCAGTAAACTGAAACCATTATTCATCTGCAGTATTCTGAAGCCCTTACTAACCTCCAGTGTATAGAAGCCCTTACTAATCTCCAGTATAATGAAGCCCTTACTGACCTCCAGTATACTGAAGCCCTTACTAACCTCCAGTGTATAGAAGCCCTTACTAATCTCCAGTATAATGAAGCCCTTACTGACCTCCAGTGTATTGAAGCCCTTACTGACCTCCAGTATACTGAAGCCCTTACTAACCTCCAGTGTATAGAAGCCCTTACTAATCTCCAGTATATTGAAGCCCTTACTAACCTCCAGTGCATAGAAGCCCTTACTAATCTCCAGTATACTGAACCCCTTACTGACCTCCAGTATATTGAAGCCCTTTCTGACCTCCAGTATATTGAAGCCCATACTAACCTCCAGTATACTAAAGAAAAGACCTTATTCATCTCTAGTATAATCCATTATTTGATACAACTGGGGTCAAACAAGTGGCATATGCTGATGACCTTACAGGAGCAGGAAAAGTGGAGGGCATCAAAAAGTGGTGGGACTTGGTAACATCGCGAGGTCCACAAATAGGGTACCACCCAAACGCCAGCAAGTCCTTCTTCATCGTGAAGCCAGAACATTATGAACGGGCATGGGAGGTTTTTGGCGGAAGTGAGGTCAAAATAACTAAGGACGGCCAAAGACATCTAGGTGCAGTAATTGGCACTACGGACTTCAAGACCAAGTACATAGCGGGAAAGGTGAATGAGTGGGTTAGTGAAATCCAAGCTCTGAGATTGCTAACACAGAGCCAAATTCGGCCTTTGCTGCATTCACCCATGGAGTCAAGCATCGTTGAAACTACCTGATGCGTACTATCCCTGATATCGGACCCCTCCTCCACCCTCTGGAAGAAGCTATCAGTGTCAAGTTCATTCCCAAATTATTGAAACACCCTGACTTAACCCCAGCAGAAAGAGCACTTCTTGCACTTCCACCAAGACTGGGAGGGATGGGACTAACAAATCCAGAGGAGATTGCTGCCACTGAACATCAAAATTCACTTAAGCTCACGGCAGCCCTCACGGACCACATAATAGCCCAGAATGCAACAGGGGAAGTGGATACCAGTGAAGTAAATAAGATTCGTAGGTCCATTACGACAGATCGACAGCACTGCCAAAATGATAAGTTGCAGCAACTATTGCTGCAGGTACCAGAAAATTTGAAAAAAAAAGTAGCTATAGCGCAGGAGGTGGGCGCCTCGAACTGGTTAACTACGTTACCGATAAGGGCAAATGGTTTCAGTCTTAATAAACAAGAATTTACAGATGCCATTGCTCTAAGGTACGGTCGGCCAGTAGAAGGTTTGCCCTCCCAATGCGTGTGTGGCTCTTCCTATGATGGCGATCACGCCATGGTGTGCAAGAAGGGGGGCTTCATATGCATGAGGCATGACGAGGTAAGGGATCTCACAGCAAATATGTTGAAGGAAATCTGCCGGGATGTCATGGTAGAACCGACCCTCCTTCCATTGGACGGTGAGATCTTCCAACACAGGACTTCAAACACATCTAACGAAGCCCGTGTGGACGTCAGTGCTCGAGGATTCTGGACGCGGGGACAGCGAGCTTTCTTCGACATCAGGATTTTTGATCCCATGGCCGCATGTCACCGTAATCTAGCTCTCGATGCTGCACATAGGAGGAACGAGAACGACAAGAGAAGGGCATATGGGGAGAGAATTCAAAACGTTGATCAAGGCAGCTTCACTCCTCTAGTGTTCACAACCTATGGTGGGATGGGCCCAAGTGCAAGATGTTTCTACGCCAGACTCGCGGAGTTGATCTCCGAACAGAAGCAGCAGCCCAGAAGTTATGTTACAGCCTGGATGAGATGTCGACTGTCTTTCTCTCTCCTTCGGTCGGCTTTGCTCTGCCTCAGGGGAACGAGAGCTTCTGCCCCTACTCCGACAACTGCTGCAGATATTGACTATGAGGCTACAGTCACTGAATGCCGCATAGATCTGCGGCTCAACTAATTTAACACAGATAGGATAGCTTCTTATGTATTAGGATATTTAATATTAAGGTAAATAAATGGTGGCGAAGGTGTGGCTATTGGGGGAGGCTGGAGGCCATGTAAAAAAAAAAAAAAAAAAGTAGTAGTAGTAGAATTAGGTAGTGGTTTTAGTGGTAGTAGATGTAGTCGTAGTTGTTATTATTATTATTATTATTATTATTATTAGTATTATTGTTCTCATTAACATTATTGTTATAATGCATGTAGTCCATGTTTAGAAGGAGATAATTCATACTTTGGTGACAAAAAAGCCGAACTATATCAAATAATGGCTCTGTTTTAACTTCTATGGACGAACAAACAACAGTGACAATGAACTGCAACCAAAATATTGATTGACCTAAACAAAATTTACCCTCAATTGCAACTCCATCTGGCAAAGTCTTCTTCACCATCAAGGAATCAATGTTACTCATCAAAGTTAACACGAAACATATAGTCATGAACAACAATATTTTCTACTTGCAAATAGCAAAGAGAGACTCGGCGAAGAATGAGGCCTCCAGGTTAACCATGACCCTGAAGGTGGCACAAGCCCCACCTACTCAGTGCCTCATGACCTCATGTTGCGGGCTGGGCCTTGGATCACCCCGCCACTATATAACGTGGGCGACCATCTCTGTTCTTCACTTGACTTCAACCGTCGCAGCTTCACTATGGCTCTCAAGGTGCGTCTTCCTATTGTTACATCAAAACAAGTTATAGAACTTTAGTGGGATCTTCTTAGTGTTCCTCACTACAGGTTCCCGTCTGGTTTACTGTCATGTTACTGAAATACAGCCAATGTGTGTGATGTGAATCTTGTAATAAAATAAACTGTTTCTACAGGTTCTTGTAGTGTCTGCCCTTGTGGCGGTCACCCTCGCCCTACCTGAAAATCGTCCTGTCAGGACCTACGGCGTTCCTCCTCCACCCACCTACGGTGCCCCACCTCCTCCTCCACCCCCTCCCCCCACCTACGGTGCTCCAGCTCCTGCCCCAGCTTACGGCACCCCCGCACCAGTGGTGAGTGCCACACATACTTTGTCACCAAAATGATCACGAGTAAAGGTTTGGTTAATTCTCTCTATATTTTTCTGGTGAAGATCATCGAGAAAATAACTACAGATATGTAACAGCCTTGTTTATTTTTTACAAATATTACACAAAACATAAGACCAAATAACTCATATTGTGATTTAATTTTCAGTCTCCTCCTAAATACGACTTCAGCTGGGAAGTGAAGGACCATTATGACACAGACTTCGGCCACCAGGAGACCCGTGACGGCTACGACACCCAAGGCTCCTACTACGTGCTGCTTCCCGACGGTCGTCTGCAGAAGGTGGACTACACTGTCAACGGAGACTCCGGCTTTGTGGCCGAAGTGACTTTCGAGGGTGACACTAAGTACCCAGCACCCCAGCCCTCCTACACCCCAGCTCCAGCTCCTACCTACGGCCCCCCTGCCCAAACCTACCAACCAGCCCCGACTTACGCTTAGACTCTCGATATAGATGGTAGTAACTTGTATTTAAGAACAGGGTATTTTATGTGAGCTTCTTTAATGTAATAATATTATTTAATATGAAGTAACCTTTATGTATGACTATCCCGCAAACACTAGCTATATATATATATATATATATATATATATATATATATATATATATATATATATATATATATATATATATATATATATATATAAATATATATATATAAAAGAACCCTGTTTGTTTAACTATACAAGGTACCGAGGCCAGGTTGTCTGAAGAAAGAGGCGCTCTAAATACTTAATCGACACGAGCACTCTACCGCTCTAGTACAAATCCCACTTTCATTTAAATCAGAAAGTTAATGATTTACAGTGAAGTAAACCATAAATACAACGGGTTTTTTTCTTATTACCAAACATAAAATCATAGAGGAGTAACCCAGAAAAATATTTGTTCATTTTTCGTATTAACAAGACAGTTGTGTACACAGTAGAGAGCACAAACATTACATCACGCCTTCACATGTACCATAACACTGTATTTAGATTCACTTTTAATATTATAAGCAATTTTAAATGGAACGTTCCATCTACATTCTTCGCCAGTCAGACTCACATAGCTCGTTAAGACCGAGTAACACCTGCTAGATCACTCTTTTATTGACAAGGCCCACACAGCATCCACATGTGGACGGCTGGATACAGTAGCAGCGGCGGCGGCGCTGTGTAAGAAGACACTGGATGATAGTTACTTAGTACTCGTCCTGCCAAGAGCACGATAACGACAAGTTGGAAGTTGTAAGATGGCACTGGGGTAAAAAATATTGCTTTCAATTCATATTGCACACATGGTCGCTATACTCGGTTGGTCGCACTGTATAAAATAGTTTTTATCCAGATATACAGGCACTCAAATTGGTGCCTTATATTTATACGAGGAGAAAAGCAGACTGTTCTGTAAGTTCGTTCCACTATTCAGTAATCTCCCAAAGACGTCATGTACGTGCTTGATAAACAAATGGCCTCAGATGGGCGTCTCGGCGATAACCTATCACACACACCTTACAGAGGTAGTAGGTATAAACTGATGATTTTACTCACCCTCAGTATATTGACAGTATATAGAAGCTTTTATTCACCTCCAGTAAACTGAAACCATTATTCATCTGCAGTATTCTGAAGCCCTTACTAACCTCCAGTGTATAGAAGCCCTTACTAATCTCCAGTATAATGAAGCCCTTACTGACCTCCAGTATACTGAAGCCCTTACTAACCTCCAGTGTATAGAAGCCCTTACTAATCTCCAGTATAATGAAGCCCTTACTGACCTCCAGTGTATTGAAGCCCTTACTGACCTCCAGTATACTGAAGCCCTTACTAACCTCCAGTGTATAGAAGCCCTTACTAATCTCCAGTATATTGAAGCCCTTACTAACCTCCAGTGCATAGAAGCCCTTACTAATCTCCAGTATACTGAACCCCTTACTGACCTCCAGTATATTGAAGCCCTTTCTGACCTCCAGTATATTGAAGCCCATACTAACCTCCAGTATACTAAAGAAAAGACCTTATTCATCTCTAGTATAATCCATTATTTGATACAACTGGGGTCAAACAAGTGGCATATGCTGATGACCTTACAGGAGCAGGAAAAGTGGAGGGCATCAAAAAGTGGTGGGACTTGGTAACATCGCGAGGTCCACAAATAGGGTACCACCCAAACGCCAGCAAGTCCTTCTTCATCGTGAAGCCAGAACATTATGAACGGGCATGGGAGGTTTTTGGCGGAAGTGAGGTCAAAATAACTAAGGACGGCCAAAGACATCTAGGTGCAGTAATTGGCACTACGGACTTCAAGACCAAGTACATAGCGGGAAAGGTGAATGAGTGGGTTAGTGAAATCCAAGCTCTGAGATTGCTAACACAGAGCCAAATTCGGCCTTTGCTGCATTCACCCATGGAGTCAAGCATCGTTGAAACTACCTGATGCGTACTATCCCTGATATCGGACCCCTCCTCCACCCTCTGGAAGAAGCTATCAGTGTCAAGTTCATTCCCAAATTATTGAAACACCCTGACTTAACCCCAGCAGAAAGAGCACTTCTTGCACTTCCACCAAGACTGGGAGGGATGGGACTAACAAATCCAGAGGAGATTGCTGCCACTGAACATCAAAATTCACTTAAGCTCACGGCAGCCCTCACGGACCACATAATAGCCCAGAATGCAACAGGGGAAGTGGATACCAGTGAAGTAAATAAGATTCGTAGGTCCATTACGACAGATCGACAGCACTGCCAAAATGATAAGTAGCAGCAACTATTGCTGCAGGTACCAGAAAATTTGAAAAAAAAAAGTAGCTATAGCGCAGGAGGTGGGCGCCTCGAACTGGTTAACTACGTTACCGATAAGGGCAAATGGTTTCAGTCTTAATAAACAAGAATTTACAGATGCCATTGCTCTAAGGTACGGTCGGCCAGTAGAAGGTTTGCCCTCCCAATGCGTGTGTGGCTCTTCCTATGATGGCGATCACGCCATGGTGTGCAAGAAGGGGGGCTTCATATGCATGAGGCATGACGAGGTAAGGGACCTCACAGCAAATATGTTGAAGGAAATCTGCCGGGATGTCATGGTAGAACCGACCCTCCTTCCATTGGATGGTGAGATCTTCCAACACAGGACTTCAAACACATCTAACGAAGCCCGTGTGGACGTCAGTGCTCGAGGATTCTGGACGCGGGGACAGCGAGCTTTCTTCGACATCAGGATTTTTGATCCCATGGCCGCATGTCACCGTAACCTAGCTCTCGATGCTGCACATAGGAGGAACGAGAACGACAAGAGAAGGGCATATGGGGAGAGAATTCAAAACGTTGATCAAGGCAGCTTCACTCCTCTAGTGTTCACAACCTCTGGTGGGATGGGCCCAAGTGCAAGATGTTTCTACGCCAGACTCGCGGAGTTGATCTCCGAACAGAAGCAGCAGCCCAGAAGTTATGTTACAGCCTGGATGAGATGTCGACTGTCCTTCTCTCTCCTTCGGTCGGCTTTGCTCTGCCTCAGGGGAACGAGAGCTTCTGCCCCTACTCCGACAACTGCTGCAGATATTGACTATGAGGCTACAGTCACTGAATGCCGCATAGATCTGTGGCTCAACTAATTTAACACAGATAGGATAGCTTCTTATGTATTAGGATATTTAATATTAAGGTAAATAAATGGTGGCGAAGGTGTGGCTATTGGGGGAGGCTGGAGGCCATGTAAAAAAAAAAAAAAAAAAGTAGTAGTAGTAGAATTAGGTAGTGGTTTTAGTGGTAGTAGATGTAGTCGTAGTTGTTATTATTATTATTATTATTATTATTATTAGTATTATTGTTCTCATTAACATTATTGTTATAATGCATGTAGTCCATGTTTAGAAGGAGATAATTCATACTTTGGTGACAAAAAAGCCGAACTATATCAAATAATGGCTCTGTTTTAACTTCTATGGACGAACAAACAACAGTGACAATGAACTGCAACCAAAATATTGATTGACCTAAACAAAATTTACCCTCAATTACAACTCCATCTGGCAAAGTCTTCTTCACCATCAAAATAATCATCAAGGAATCAATGTTACTCATCAAAGTTAACACGAAACATATAGTCTTGAACAACAATATTTCTACTTGCAAATAGCAAAGAGAGACTCGGCGAAGAATGAGGCCTCCAGGTTAACCATGACCCTGAAGGTGGCACAAGCCCCACCTACTCAGTGCCTCATGACCTCATGTTGCGGGCTGGGCCTTGGATCACCCCGCCACTATATAACGTGGGCGACCATCTCTGTTCTTCACTTGACTTCAACCGTCGCAGCTTCACTATGGCTCTCAAGGTGCGTCTTCCTATTGTTACATCAAAACAAGTTATAGAACTTTAGTGGGATCTTCTTAGTGTTCCTCACTACAGGTTCCCGTCTGGTTTACTGTCATGTTACTGAAATACAGCCAATGTGTGTGATGTGAATCTTGTAATAAAATAAACTGTTTCTACAGGTTCTTGTAGTGTCTGCCCTTGTGGCGGTCACCCTCGCCCTACCTGAAAATCGCCCTGTCAGGACCTACGGCGTTCCTCCTCCCCCCCCACCTCCTCCTCCACCAACCTACGGTGCTCCACCTCCTCCACCACCCCCTCCCCCACCTCCTCCACCCACCTACGGTGCCCCACCTCCTCCTCCACCCCCTCCCCCCACCTACGGTGCTCCAGCTCCTGCCCCAGCTTACGGCACCCCCGCACCAGTGGTGAGTGCCACACATACTTTGTCACCAAAATGATCACGAGTAAAGGTTTGGTTAATTCTCTCTATATTTTTCTGGTGAAGATCATCGAGAAAATATCTACAGATATGTAACAGCCTTGTTTATTTTTTACAAATATTACACAAAACATAAGACCAAATAATTCATATTGTGATTTAATTTTCAGTCTCCTCCTAAATACGACTTCAGCTGGGAAGTGAAGGACCATTATGACACAGACTTCGGCCACCAGGAGACCCGTGACGGCTACGACACCCAAGGCTCCTACTACGTGCTGCTTCCCGACGGTCGTCTGCAGAAGGTGGACTACACTGTCAACGGAGACTCCGGCTTTGTGGCCGAAGTGACTTTCGAGGGTGACGCTAAGTACCCAGCACCCCAGCCCTCCTACACCCCAGCTCCTACCTACGGCCCCCCTGCCCAAACCTACCAACCAGCCCCGACTTACGCTTAGACTCTCGATATAGATGGTAGTAACTTGTATTTAAGAACAGGGTATTTTATGTGAGCTTCTTTAATGTAATAATATTATTAAATATGAAGTAACCTTTATGTATGACTATCCCACAAATACTCGCCATATATATATATATATATATATATATATATATATATATATATATATATATATATATATATATATATATATATATATATATATATATATATATATATATATATATATATATATATATATATATATATATATATATATATATATATATATATATATATATATATATATATATATATATATATATATATATATATATATATATATATATATATATATATATATATATATATATATATATATATATATATATATATATATATATATATGCTGATAACCACAAGGAAAGAAGAAAACACGAAGTTCCCAAGCGCTTTCGTGTAATTCACATCTTCAGCGGTGAGTACAGACTAGAGAGAGAAATACAAACCAAGGTGTATATATACAGAGGAGGGTGAGACCAGGTCCACAATGGTCAGGCATTAGGTAATGACCCTACTAATCTTTAAATAGCACACAACGGTTGGTGGTCAGGTGACCCGGCCTTCTCACCTGGTTACAAACTTCTTAATCGACACGACCACTCTACAGTTCTATTACAAATCCACACTTTCATTTAAATCAGAAAGTTAATGATTGAAAGTGAAGTAAACCATAAATAGTGGTATTTTTTTTCTTATTACCAAACATAAAATCATAGAGGAGTAACCCAGAAAAATATTTGTTCATTTTTCATATTAACAAGACAGTTGTGTACACAGTAGAGAGCACAAACATTACATCACATAAGAACATAAGAACATAACACTGTATTTAGATTAACTTTTAATATATAAGCAATTTTAAATGGAACGTTCCATCGACATTCTTCGCCAGTCAGACTCACATAGCTCGTTAAGACCGAGTAACACCTGCTAGATCACTCTTTTATTGACAAGGCCCACACAGCATCCACATGTGGACGGCTGGATACAGTAGCAGCGGCGGCGGCGCTGTGTAAGAAGACACTGGATGATAGTTACTTAGTACTCGTCCTGCCAAGAGCACGATAACAAGCTGGAAGTTGTAAGATGGCACTGGGATAAAAAATATTGCTTTCAATTCATATTGTACACATGGTCGCTATACTCGGTTGGTCGCACTGTATAAAATAGTTTTTATCCAGATATACAGGCACTCAAATTGGTGCCTTATATTTATACGAGGAGAAAAGAAGACTGTTCTGTAAGTTCGTTCAACTATTCAGTAATCTCCCAAAGACGTCATGTACGTGCTTGATAAACAAATGGCCTCAGATGGGCGTCTCGGTGATGACCACACCACACAAACCTTACAGAGGTAGTAGGTATAAACTGATGCTTTTACTCGCCCTCAGTATATTGACAGAATATAGAAGCTTTTATTCACCTCCTGTTGTAACGGACCCCCATTGCCAACCACTTCAATGAATATTTTATTAATGTTGACAAAAATCTTGCAGAGAGCATCCCTGATCACCATGAGGAATTTAGAGCCTACCTGCAAAACAGACAGCAAAATGAGCTGTTCTTATTCCCTGTCACAGCAGATGAATTACTGGCCATCATAAAAATGTCCAAAGATGCAACAGCAGGCGAAGACAATATACCAATGAGCATCATTAAGAAAGTAGCCCACTTATTACTACCTGTTCTCCTCCACATTTGTAACTCCTCCTTCACGAGTGGTGTCTTTCCTGATAAACTGAAAATTGCTAAAGTTCACCCAGCATATAAAAAATCTGGGGGACAAAGGTCTCCTCAAGAATTAATTCCCCATATCAGTCCTCCCAGCCTCGAGTAAGATACTGGAAAAGCTAGCATGTAATAGACTAAATTCCTTCTGCAATGCCAATAACATCTTTACAGACTCCCAGTTTGGATTTGGAGCTAGAAGGTCGACTGAGAGTGCTCTGCTATCCTTTACTAATGACACCCTAAATTCCTTTGATGACAATCAGTTCACAGTCGGTATATTCTTGGACCTCTCTAAAGCCTTCGATACTGCCGACCATACCATCCTCCTTTCAAAACTTGAAAATTACGGCGTTAGGGGCCTGTCCCACAATTGGTTTACCTCATATCTGTCCAACAGGATGCAGTATGTCTGATATAATAATCACCAATCTGACTCCTCGCCAATCTTGTATGGCGTCCCCCAAGGTTCCATTCTCGATCCAGTACTGTTTTTGTTGTACATAAACGACATAGTCTACGCCAGCACTCATAAAATACAACTTATTTGCAGACGATAGTAATCTCTATGCCAGCAACTCAGACCTCCATTCCATGATGAGAACTATGAACACTGAATTGGCTTAAGTCAGGACCTGGTTAATACGTAATAAACTGACCTTAAACCTTGAGAAAACCCACTACACGATCTTTCACGGAAGGAAAAACTTACCCCCAGACTTGGACCCCCTGTGCCTTGGTAATACAGTCCTCAAACGCAAACAAAATACTAAATTCCTAGGAGTTATTGGTGTTGAGAAACTTAACTGGAGAAACCACATACAAGCCATTCACAGTAAAGTCGATAAACAGTGCGGTAGCATGTATCACACTCGACAGTCACTCACTCTCACAGCAATGAAAGAAATCTATCATGATCTTGTTTACCAACACCTGATACACTTTCACACACACTATGGGGGGCCTCTGGCTCTTCAAAAACACAATCTCTGGTTACTGCACAAAAGAGAGTTGTACGGACCATGACCTACTTGAAAAAACAGATCACACAAACGAAAAATTTGCTTTATTGAACATTTTAAAATTCGAAGATATTAACACCTATTGCTGTGCCCTCTTTGTTTACAAATCTATCAATCACTTGCTTGACAATAATTATTTCCAGCTCCAGAATAATCAGAGATACAACTTAAGGCACCCAGAGCTACCAAGACCAAGACCACCCCCATGCGCTCCTCTCAGTCCCAGACCTCCGTAAAATATCATGGTGTGAAGGTGTGGAACAACTTACCCCCACCCATCCGAGCAAAGATTACGCTCCCTTCCTTTAAATCATCTCTTAAAAAATGTCGCTTGTCTAAGTATTAATATTTCTTGTAACATCTACTATATATACAGTACCTGCTTTTATGTACCATCAAAACCATTTTATCGGAAATTATCATGTAAATAGATAAGTAATACACATAATTGCCAATTAGACATAAAACTGACAGCTCTGTCCTCTTGTTCAACCTTATTACTGTACAACCCATGTTGTACTGCTCCCCCAATATACTTATGTTTTTCAATTCCACTGTAATGTATGTATATATAAACAAATAAAAAAATAAACTAAAAAAAATAATAAATAAATAAAATTAATAAATATTGAAGTGATAACCATTGTAAAATTATGGGATGTTCTTATTCCCACCATGCTATTGTACTACTCCAGATGTTACTAAATGTTACATAATACTTCAGTGAGATAAATGTTTAGTATATATCAGGTGCTTAAAAGAGAGCTCAGGTTCTCAACTGGCTCAGCCATGTTAATATTGTTGTTATTATTATCCACTCTGTATCTGTGTTTTTCTGGCTGAATAAACTGTTTCAATTCAACTGTTTCAATTTAATTATTCGTCTGCAGTCTACTGAGACCCTTACTAACCTCCAGAATACTGAAGCCCTTAATAACCATCATATTACTGAAGACTTCATTCACCTGTAGTATACTGAAGCCATTTCTAACCTTCAGTACAATGAAACCTTTATTAACCTCCAGTATACTGAAGTCCTTACTAACCCCCAATATACTGAAGTCCTTAATCAACTCCAATATACTGAAGCCCTTATTAACCAATAGTGTACTGAAGCCTTTACTAAACTCGAGTACACTGAAGCCCTCGATACCGTCAGAACACTGAAGTCCTTACTAAACTCCAGTACACTGAAGCTCCTATGAGCTTCCAGTATACTGAAGCCCTTAATAACATCCAGTAATCTGAAGCCTCATCTAACCTCCAGTATACTGAAGCCCTTACTAACCTCCAGTATAATGAAGCCCTTAACTATCAGATTTGTGAAGACCTCATTCACCTACGGTATACTGATGCCATTTCTAATCCCCAGTTCAATGAATCCTCTATTAACTTCTAGTATACAGAGGCCCTAACTAATCAAGTCATCTAAGTGAAAGGAATGATGCAATTACTCTTAGCTGCAGCATATTACCTGAATATACTGCAGCTCTTGGACTATCACATACAGTATAATTCAGGGGTCTGATTTTTGGCTTTAGAAGTTTAGGTTCTGTCACCAACCTTCCCATAACTCAACCACAAAATTTGAATAAATAATAGTGATAAAATTCAGGAAAATATTAAGTAATAAAACATGAAATATATGTATGGGAAGTGCAGTTAAATTCATAATATACTGAGAACTAAAGTGGGTCCCATAGGCATGACATTTCGTTTTTCACAGACCGGAAAATGATCAAACAAAGTCTACTTCAACGCCGATAACCAACAAGTAATCTAAATATTTGTTGTAAATAAAAATTTCCGTCAACTCCAACTCACCCCGGCAGCTTGCGTCATTAAAACGAAGTGAGCAAATCTTTCCTAAATTAAAAGAAACGATCTGAAGAAATCCCCAGAGGTTTGTCCCACGTAACAGGTGAAGCAGGTCGGAAAATAATACTTTTATTCTCAGTCTTCTAAACCTCTATTTTGGTATATATATATAGATAATTCAGTACATTAAAATAATATAATTAACTATTTACTCTTCTCAAATATACTTAAACAAACGAAATACCACGAGTTCGATTCACGACCAGAGTGGAGAAGTGAGTTTCCTCCATGTAACAGTCGCTCAAAATCTATCTTTGGGGGGAGGGAGATCGATGATTTTCAGAATGAAAACTGTGACTCTTGTTGTCTCTGGAGGGTTGTCAAAATCCTTAATCCGCTGTCTCATATTGTCTAACATAATTTTTGTAAAGATAGTTTTTGAGCGACTGCACATGGGTACGTTAACCCGTCTATATTCAGTAATACTTGAGTACATTATCAGGTGCACTAGTTGATGGTGGAACAACCCTTGTGTAGACGAACCTCCTGCCATGGTTATAGTGGAGTGACCTACCCGCCACCTAATAAACCCTAAGAAACGGAGGATCAACACCTATCTGACTGCAAATACCTGCACACTTTATATACGTAAACAGTATATAGAGTATATATACACTGTATCTGTATGTTAAGAGATTAGAGATAAAATACATCAAACTTCCAGACCATGTCAGGTGAGCGACATCATAATGAAACTAAACTAAACAAAGTCAAGGTCAAATGTCCGTGAAAGTGCGAGAAGCCCCGCCTCTTCCTTCTAGGCGGGGCATAGGATCACTCCACTACTGCAGTATATAATAAGAGCGGTCAACTCTGTTCTTCAGATGCCATCAACCATCACTGCTTCACTATGGCTTTCAAGGTGCGCCTTCCTCTTGTTATAGAGAAAAGTTTTATAACTTTCGTGGCGTCTCTGTAAAAGTGTCGAGTTTCATCGATATTTGACTTCCAGGGTCTGGTCTTGTTTATCTCCAGGTCAATGTTAAAGAGCATATGTGAAGTAGATCTTGTATTAACACTGTTTTTTCCACAGGTTCTTTTAGTGTCCACCCTTGTGGCGGTCACCCTCGCCAGACCTGACAAACTTCCTACCCGGAACTACGGTGCCCCACCTCCTCCTCCCCCACCTCCACCCTACGGTGCAACACCTCCTCCTCCACCAACCTACGGTGCTCCACCTCCTCCACCACCCCCTCCCCCACCTCCTCCACCCACCTACGGTGCCCCACCTCCTCCTCCACCCCCTCCCCCCACCTACGGTGCTCCAGCTCCTGCCCCAGCTTACGGCACCCCCGCACCAGTGGTGAGTGCCACACATACTTTGTCACCAAAATGATCACGAGTAAAGGTTTGGTTAATTCTCTCAATATTTTTCTGGTGAAGATCATCGAGAAAATAACAACAGAGATGTAACAGCCTTGTTTATTGTTTACAAATATTACACAAAACATAAGACCAAATAACTCATATTGTGATTTAATTTCAGGCTCCTCCTAAATACGACTTCAGCTGGGAAGTGAAGGACCATTATGACACAGACTTCGGCCACCAGGAGACCCGTGACGGCTACGACACCCAAGGCTCCTACTACGTGCTGCTTCCCGACGGTCGTCTGCAGAAGGTGGACTACACTGTCAACGGAGACTCCGGCTTTGTGGCCGAAGTGACTTTCGAGGGTGACGCTAAGTACCCAGAACCCCAGCCCTCCTACACCCCAGCTCCAGCTCCTACCTACGGCCCCCCTGCCCAAACCTACCAACCAGCCCCGACTTACGCTTAGACTCTCGATATAGATGGTAATAGTAACTTGTATTTAAGAACAGGGTATTTTATGTGAGCTTCTTTAATGTAATAATATTATTAAATATGAAGTAACCTTTATGTATGACTATCCCGCAAATACTCGCTATATATATATATATATATATATATATATATATATATATATATATATATATATATATATATATATATATATATATATATATATATATATATATATTTCATGTAAATCCACAATGAAAACGTGGATAAGATAAATCTTGATAAAATGAATAGAGACCTTAGCTTTCGTCTTGAATAAAGACGAAAGCTAATGCTCCGATGTTATCATATATATATATATATATATATATATATATATATATATATATATATATATATATATATATATATATATATGTGTGTGTATACAAGAGCCCTGTTTGTTTAACTAAACAAGGTACCGAGGCCAGGTTGTCTGAAGAAAGAGGCGCTCTGAATACTTAACCGACACGAGCACTCTACCGCTCTAGTACAAATCCCACTTTCATTTAAATCAGAAAGTTAATGATTTAAAGTGAAGTAAACCATAAATACAGTGGTATTTTTTTCTTATTACCAAACATAAAATCATAGGGGAGTAACCCAGAAAAATATTTGTTCATTTTTCATATTAACAAGACAGTTGTGTACATAGTAGAGAGCACAAACATTACATCACGCCTTCACATGTACCATAACACTGTATTTAGATTCACATTTAATATTATAAGCAATTTTAAATGGAACGTTCCATCGACATTCTTCGCCAGTCAGACTCACATAGCTCGTTAAGACCGAGTAACACCTGCATCTGTCTAGGGATGGGGTGGCAACTCTGGCTGGCTCTCTCGAGAGGGCAGTTCAAAAGATGTCGAAGTCTTTAAACTGCAAGGAGAACATATGAGCAAGAAGGTGGAGGAGACTGCAGTTGGGAGAGGGTAAATAGAGTGAAAGGTTACAGGGAAATAGTGCTAAGAATTATGACAAATCTAAATTAGGTAAGGAGTTAAAACCTAAATGCGACAAAGAGAGGACTCAGAAAACAACTAACTTAAATGTCTACTACATAACTAGTAGAAGTATGAGAATCAAAATGGATGAAATCAGGGCGTTGGTATGTACCGAAAAAATCGATATAATAGCATTCACCGAAACATGGATAAACCTAGACTCACGTGAGTTACCTGTCGAATACCAAATTGCAGGTTACAAATCATTCCATACCAAAAGGCAGATTATGAAAGGAGGCGGAGTAGCAATCTATGTCAAGGATAAACTGAAGGGTGAAATAAAAGAGGAAATAAAAGCAGAGCGGAATAGAGAAACAATTTGGATAGAATTATTGATGGTAGAGAAAAATTAATCACTGGAGTAATATATAGAACTCCTAATCTTGATAGAGTTAATGAGCAACTATTTGGGATGAAATGCACAGGGCTTCCATACAGAGCAAAGACTGAATAGTAGGCGACTTTAACTTTAGCCACATAGATTGGATTGACCTTATGGGTAACTCAAAATCAGAGGACTTTCTTGAAACAATCCAGGACTGTTTCCTAAAGTCAACATATAAACGAACCCACCCGGGGTAATAATATACTCGATTTAGTTCTGTCAAACAGAGAAAACCTCATTAGTACTGTCGAGGTACGGAACGAACTTGCTAACAGCGGTCACAAAGAAATTAGATTCCAGTTAGAATTTCAGGGCAGCCGCAAGGAAAATTCCACTAAAGTCCCAAATTTCAGAAGGGCAAACTTTGATAGTTTGAAGAGGCACCTGAGAGAAGGGGTATCACACTTGGGGGTGAATTACATGACCTCACACAATGTACCCACAGAGGGCGACCTCACCTTACATGGAGACCCGACGGTTGAGGATGGCCTAATAACGAGATCTGAGTTGCCGAGTTCCACAGCAATTTAAATAATGAGTTACTTAATGCACAAAGGCAGAACATACCATACAGAAAGCTTATATCAAACAATGATGACCCTAAATGGATTAATAAATATTTAAAGAATATTATTGGACAAAGGAGGGCTATAGGTAGGAGAATAAATCGTGATGAAGTTTACCCCCGAGATTATTATCAGGTATTGCCCAGTAGGGTTAAGACCAAGATAAGAAAAGCAAAGAGGAATAATGAAATGAAGATAGCAAGGGAGGCGAAGGCAAACCTCAAGGGATTCTATCAAATGTATCAAACTAAAACACGAGAAAAGATTGGACCAATACAGTCAGATACCGACGAGCTAACTGATAACGACAGAGAAATGAGCAATAATCTGAATAAATAATTTTCAACAGTTTTTACCACCGAAAATTTAAACATGATACCCGTGGCACCGACTCTATACAGAGATAGCAATGAAAATAAATTAAGCGAGATAGTAGTGACTAGTAACGATGTTAGTAAACAAATAGACAAACTAAAGCCTAATAAGTCACCAGGTCCCGATGAGATATTTGCCAGAGTATTAAAGGAATGTAAGGAAGAGCTTAGTATGCCCTCAGCAAAGTTGTTTAACATGTCCTTAAAAACGGGTGTAGTACCAGAATCCTGGAGGATAGCGAATGTAATACCGATTTTCAAGAAGGGAGATAGATCACTATCCGCTAACTACCGACCAATCAGTCTAACATCAATTGTAGGCAAATTACTGGAAGCATTAATTTCAAACTCTATTCAAAATCACCTGGAGAAGCACAAGTTGATCAATGATTCCCAACATGGCTTCGCAAGAGGGCGTTCATGTCTAATCTAATCTATTTTACATTCATTTCATCTGTTTTCAATTCAGTGGACAAGGGGCAAAGCCTTCAATAGAGTCCCCCACGAAAGACTAATAAGAAAAGTGGAGGCTCATGGCATTAAAGGAGATATTCTAAAATGGATTAGGGCGTGGTTACAGGACAGGAAACAGTGAGTGAGCATTAACGGCACTAAATCCGATTGGAGCACCGTCACTAGTGGCGTTCCCTAAGGCTCAGTACTCGGATCATGATTATTTATTATATACACAAACGACATAGATATCGGTGTAGACAGCAACATAAGTAAATTTGCTGATGACACTAAAATTGGACGTGTAATTAAATCTGACGGGGACTCCGCAAAACTACAGGAAGATCTAAACAAATTTTTCGAATGGTCTGAAAAATGGCAGATGAGATTCAATATGGACAAATGTAAAGTACTCAGTATAGGAGATATAAACATGGAAACCAGATACCAGATGAACAACGATGTTATTGAGAAATCCGACTGCGAGAGAGATTTAGGAGCAATGATAAGTAGGACTCTTTAGCCAAATAAACAATGTGTTTTTGCTTGAAACAAGGCTTATAAAGTACTTGGGTTCATACAAAGGAGTGTTAGTTACAAGACTAGCGAGGTCATCTTAAAACTATATCTTGTGCTTGTGAGACCCCATTTGGATTACCCAGTTCAATTTTGGTCACCGTATTACAGAATGGATATAGAATCCTTGGAAAGAATTCAGAGGAGAATGACAAGACTAATCCCGTGCATTAGGAACCTTGGGTACAGAGACAGGTTAAAGCATCTTAATTTGCACTCCCTCGAGAGACGTAGAGTGAGGGGCGATATGATCGAGGTGTAGAAATGGAAGCCAGGACTGAACAAAGGGGACATTACACAGGTACTCAAACTATCCAATCAGGAGCGAACTCGTAACAATTGTTTTAAATTAGACAAATGATTTAGGCGCGAAATAGGTAAATATTGGTTTGGAAATAGAGTAGTGGATGAGTTGAACAAGTTACCAAACATCATCATTAACTCGAATACGCTGGATACCTTCAAACATAGGTAATAGGGGTTCTGTGTAAATGGGGCTACCCAGTATGGGCCAATAGGCCCGCTGCAGTTTCCTCCATTCTTATTTTCTAATGTTCTTAAATCATCATGTGTCACAGAAAGACTTCTGGTTGAAGCTAGTTTGATTAGGGAATTGAATTCTATAAACCTTAGTGATGGTCAGTACAAAACTGATAATATGTTACACAAATTTATTTGTCAGTGGCCCAAGGTTAAAAATGCTTTTAAAGCATAGGAGTTAGATGTAGGATAAATGATTAGTGGGTCCCATATTTTTTACCTGACTTAACTTGGCTATTCACGTCGCCATTTCTTTTAAGCTTGTTTGTGTGTGTGGTGGTGTTGGTGTGCGGGTTAGTGGATGTCATGTTTATGACCTGACCTCATATTTAGTAAGGTCACCCTGTGTACTTAAACCTCTCTCTGTCTATGCAATTCAAAGACAAAACCGCCCAGTCGTCTTACACTGGATTCCCAGTCATGTAGGGATCGGGGGAAACGACGTGGCAGATGAAGCAGCCAAGGCAGCCACACGCTCTAGTAGTGTACACATTCAAGTTCCAGCAAGTGTGCAACAGATCAAGAATCACCTCAGAAAGACTAGCAAGCTCCACATCAAAAAGAGCTTCCTTCACGCATTTAACGCTGGTTCCCAATCTGCCAAATGGTACCTGGCGGCTACAAAAGGGGAACCACCTTTCGCAGACAAGAAAACACTAAGACAAACCCAAGTTAGCCTTCATCGACTACGACTAGGGTGCAAGTGCTCCTGGCAGATGATCGGAAATGACGTCATGGAATGCACCTACTGTCAGGAGCCAGCAGCCAACCCACTGGAACACTATCTCCTCGACTGCGAAGTCACACAAAGTCTCCGAAACAGAAAACAAAACTCCCAAGAAGCACACACAACACCAGCGGCCACTCTAACCCGAAAGGCCCAAACAAACCACATTCACCACCTTCTCCGGGTCATCACACGATACCCACCACCCAGATAGCTTAGAAAGTATCCTCTCCCAGCAGGTGCGGACCCCAGTTCGGGGGGCGCGCCACTCCGAAACTGACCACGTCCAAGAGTGGGGGTTGGTGGTAAGCGTCCACTGATCGGGGGTCCTCTCACACTTGCAACCTGCAGTATCCTTCCATATCTGCAGGTAGGACAACCTCCAATCCCAATCCGGTCTGGCTGCTCCAGGAGCTCCAGCCGGAACCACCAAACGGGCCGCCTATAAGCAAAGGCCCGTGTCGGACTACGGTCCGGCAATCTCAACAAAAACATATGTAATTCAGTTGCCTCTAGTCTGTACTCACCACTGAAGATGTGAATTACACGAAAGCGCTTGGGAACTTCGTCTTTTCTTTTTCCTTGTGGTTATCAGTATATACCTGGATCACGTGCACCTACAGTGATTTACTTGCATATATATATATATATATATATATATATATATATATATATATATATATATATATATATATATATATATAATGTGCGTGTGTGAAGCCCAAAAGTACAAGATCGCTCTCACTTAAACAGGTCGACGAGATGGAATAAAACGCCCCGAATAAAGATGAGACATCAAGGTAAACGTGCCCTTGAAGATACCAGAAGCCCCACCTCCTTCCAGCCTCGTGACATCATGTTGTGGGCGGGGCCTAGGGTCACTCCGTTGCTATATAACGTGACTGTCCAACTCTCTTCCTCATATTGCCTGCACCCATCTCTGCAATCTCTGCTTTACTATGGCTTTCAATGTGCGTCTTCACATTGTACACAGAAATAAGTCTTTTGGAAATTTCATGAAGTCTTCATAGTATTCTTCATTCCAAATTCACCTTTTCACTTTATAGAAATAGTGTACATGTATGAAAGACACTTGCATTTAAGATAAATTTTCCACAGATTCTTGCAGTGTCCACCCTTGTGGCGGTCACCCTCGCCGTGCCTGACAAACTTCCTGCCACGACCTACAGTACCCCAGCTCCTGCCCCTATCTACAGTGCCCCAGCTCCTGCCCCCATCTACAGTGCCCCAGTTCCTGCCCCCATCTACAGTGCCCCAGCTCCTGCCCCCATCTACAGTGCCCCAGCTCCTGCCCCCATCTACAGTGCCCCAGCTCCTGCCCCCACCTATGACACCCCCGCACTATTGGTGAGTTCCATACATCGTCTGTCAACAAATTGATCACATGTAAATGATAATCCCATTTCTCTTGAAACATTGGCGAATATCCTCGTGAAATAACAGCAGCTTTAACAGCCTGGTTAAATGTAATTTGATTTTCAGGCATATCCTAAATACGACTTCAGCTACGCCGTGAAGGACGACTACTACGGCAACGACTTCGGCCACCAAGAGTCCCGTGACGGTTACAACACTAAAGGCAACTACTACGTGCTACTCCCCGACGGTCGCAAGCAGAGGGTCACCTACACTGTCAACGGCGACTCCGGCTACGTGGCCGAGGTGACCTACGAGGGTGAGTCTCAGTACCCAGCACTCCAGCCCTACGACACCCCAGCTCCAGCTCCTGTCTACGGACCCCCAGCTTAAATTTACTAGCCATCCCTGATTGAGTGATTGATTGTGGTAAATACATTCCTGGCGAAACAGCAGCTTAAATCATATGTCGCTGAATTAAAATATAAGATAAGAAGAATCAAATCAAATAATGCAATGTAAAAAACATAAATAATAAAGTCCCGACTTGCGCATAACCTCAGCAGAATGATATAACCATATTTAAGAATTATATATTGATAATAAACCTTGCTTCTTATAACAATGTTAATAAAAAAAAAGAAATAGCATTTATGTATGATTATTCCTCGAATTGTGTGATATCAAACAGGGTTCTGGGACAACCCATCACTGGACAATTTATCACCTGATCATTTCCTCACTGGTATATAAATGTTAAGTTTTTCGTTGGTGTTGGTTACAAAGAAGGTCTAAACTCCATTAATGCGTCAGAGTCCCAACTTTTAATGGCGTTGTTATTGTTTAACATTTATTCACAAACAATTAAAATTAGTGTAAACCTAACTTAACCATGGCTTCACCCCGTCCAAAGTAAAGATATAGTTATCTAAATTTATAATTATTGCACAGTATTCAATAGAATTACCTGGTGACGAAATGTCCTCCCACCCAAAAATACACACCACTTATTTTAATATTCAGTACTTCATGATATATCAAATGTAGTCGTTTACCAGTTTGATGCTGGCCAGAAAATTTTGGTAACTTTAAGAATATAGTGATAGATGCCTGCACTACACCCAGTTTAGACCTCCAACTGACGCCTTTCAGTAAAGGATTTATGGATGAAGACACGGGACAGGCAAGTATCAAGCTTCTTCTCTGTACAGGGACACAATAAAAAATAAATTTCTCTTTTACATGACATCATCATGAACACACAAGCTGCAATCCTAAATTATCCCACATTAAATTCCCAACTTTATTCGGTTGTTCAGTAACACTCACTCTTGACACGTACTAAATAATGAGGGAAATAAACTCATAGTAATTTTTTATTATCTACACAAAAACCACCAAAAAAATATGGTTTGGGTTGAAGTAATTATGCTTCAGGAAAAGGCACAATGATAGTGAGTCATGTTCCTTTGTTGTTCCTTCAGGAGACCCCCAATTTTTCCTTCTCTGCCTCTACTCCTTACTCGGATAAATTAAATGAGAACCAACATCGTGGTTAATAAAGTAAATTTATAAGTTACTCTATGACTGCTGACCACTAATAGTGAAAAAAAAATAGTGTAATTTTTTTTCCAGCTCTTGTAGTATAATGTGAGTTTATATCTCAGTCAGGAAATGTAATGAAAGTAAATTTTTCTAAATAAATATTCAGTTCATGAACAACGGATATGCAAGGTAAAGGAATTACCTTCACTTAACATGAAGTATCAAAGGGCAAGTACAAGAAGCTGCGTCTTTTTCCTCCTGTACCACGAGGTGCCGAGTTGTGGGCAGGGCCCGAGACACTAAGCTACTATAAATGGCTTGGATCCAACAGCGCTCTGCGCTAACCAAATAAACGCAGTCGTGTAAAGCCACGGCACTGTCTCTCCCACTACAATTCCCTTCCTAACCTCCTGCTCCTTCCTCTGTCATCTTCCCCGCTCTGACTTTCGCTACCAACAACTTTTTTGGAGCTTCTAAACTTGGAAAAAATTGCTCTTCACTTGCCTCCAACCATCACATCTTCACGATGGTTCTTAAGGTGCATCTTCCTGTTTATACCTAACCGACAAGTCTTGCAAGTTTCATGAAGCCTTGATAAAGTTTCATAACGTCTGTTTTACCTTCAACATAGTGAAATAGAGCATTTGTGTGAGACGAAACTTGTAACTAAAGCAGTTCTTTCCGCAGGTTGTGACTGCCCTTGTGATCGTTACCCCTCACCCGATATAACACCATCTCCGCCCCAGCTCCTATCCCTACATACGCCTCAGCTCCTATCCCTACATACGCCCCAGCTCCTGTCCCTACATACGCCCCAGCTCCTATCCCTACATATGCCCCAGCTCCTGTCCCTACATACGCCCCAGCTCCTGTCCCCTGCACTTAGCTCCTGTACATACTCCTCCAGCTCCCTATCCCCTCACATACGCCCAGCTCCTGTCCCTGCCGCCCCAGCTCTGTCCTAGCTCTCCTTGCCCTTCCAACTCCTATCCCCACGCCTCCAGCTCCTATCCCCTCACCCAGCTCCTATCCCCACCATATGTCAGCTCCTGTCCCCAGCTCCCTGCTCCTACACACACTTGCTCCTATCCCCTACATACGCCCCAGCTCCTGTCCCTGCTCCCCAGCTCCTGTCCCCAGCTCCTGTCCCCTCATGCGCCCAGCTCCTGTCTGCCGCCCCAGCTCCTGTCCTCATACGCCCCCCAGCTCTGCAGCTCCTGTCCTACACTTGCCTTTATCCTATCCTATACGCCCAGCTCCTGTCCCTACATACGCCCCAGCTCCTGTCCCTACACGCCCCAATCCTGTCTCTTGCCCCATCCTATCCCTGTCCCTACACATGCAGCTCCTGTCCCTCAGCTCCTATCCCTACATACTCCTGTCCCATGTCCCCCCTTTAAGCTCCTATCTCCCTTAGCTCTATACATGCCTGTCTGCCCAGCTCCTGTCCCTTGTCCTGTCCCACATAGCTCCTCCTGTCCCTGGCTCTGTCCCCATACTGGCCTCCTGTCCTGCCGCCCAGCCTATCCCTACCTTGGCTCCTATCCCCTGCCTTTTAGCTCCTGTCCTACATACGCCCCAGCTCTATCTCATGCTGGCTCTGTCCCTTTCCTGTCCCTACATACTTTAACTCTATCTACATACTTTAGCTACCCTCCCCACCACACTGCTCCCTATCCATACCTCAGCTCCTATCCCCTGCCCTTGTCCTATCCCCTACATACACCTCAGCTCCTATCCCCTACATACTAGCTCCTATCCCTACACCCTTAGCTCCTATCTACATGCACTTCCCAGCTCCTATCCCTACATACGCCCCAGCTCCTGTCCCTACATACGCCCCAGCTCCTATCCCTACATACGCCCCAGCTCCTATCCCTACATACGCCCCAGCTCCTGTCCCTACATACGCCCCAGCTCCTGTCCCAACTTACGTCCCATCCCCGACTCCGCCCATCGATACCCCAGCTCCAGTTTAAGTCCACGCATTACGCATCAACAAATTAATCACTTGTAAAAATTATTCCAAATCTTTCATAATCTCTTCAGTGTATTTCCATTTGACGATAATAACAGCAAAATTCAACAGCCACATTTACTATCTATTAACATTTCATGGCGAGGAAGACCAGCTGGGTATTAAAATAACTTAATTTTCAGACCCCTCCAAAATACAATTTCAAGTACCCCATGAAGAACGACTACACCGGCAACGACTTCGGGGCTACTGCTACTACTTGCAGTTTCCTGGTTACAGCGTCAACGGCGACGCCGGCTCCTACATCCCTCCTGCCAAAACCTACCAGCCAGCCCCGACTTACGGTTAGAGTTTAAGTCAAGATATTGAATGTAGTAACTCGTACCGAAGAATTAAGTATTTCAAACGACATCGGTTCTTGTAATGCTATTATTAAACGTGAAGTAATAAAAATGAATGAATATCCCTCTCCCTCAAATTACATATTATCAATACAGTAAATGTATAAATACATATACTTATGGTTTATAAGTCACACATGCCTGAAACCAAGCTTGTTGCTCTTCACAATGTATCTGACAACGTCAAAATTCAGTGGTGACACACCCTGGACGAAGAAAATTATTTTAAGTTTTTATAGAAGTCATCCAAATCGTTTAAATTTGCTAAATTAATGCAACAAACTATTGTATCTGTAACTTGGCTGTGTTTGTGAAATTTGTAATAGATATATTTAGGTAGATAACGAGATACTGTACTGTAGTTCATAAGAAAATATCTAAGGAATTACTCAAATAATTATTATCATGTCTTGATAATGTAAATGTAGTATTTTTAAATAGTTATTATGATATGTGAGTGTTGCGATAAGGAGCTGTGCTTCATACTTTGTGAAAGTCTGAGCCAAATAAATTTGTCTTGTCTTGTCTTATAACACAGGAAGCCCTCCTACTGTGGCGTTCTAACGGTAGTCTCATTAAGTAGATAAAAGATGGGCTTAAAGTATATGTCTCCGAGTTTATGACACACAAGCACAGGTGATGGCATAGTTTTTGCTACCTAGATATACAACACGTGACTCCCATCAATTTGGGAAAGAAACTCAATAAATCCAGCTCAAATACCACTGAACTTCATGGTGGCCACTTTAGTAGAGGTGGCTAATAGTGCTGTCGTGTGGGGCGTCACTGTACTTAAACTTTATGTTGTAATCATGACATAGCTAGCTTCTAACTCTGAGATAATATCTGAATAGTATTATATAAGCTACTGAACGTCTCTGAAATTCCCGCCAGAGTAGAATACTGACCTTGTGCACCCTTAAATAGTCGAGGAACTTAATAATGTGAGGTGTCCTGTTAAATATTTCCTGTCCGGCACCTATGTATAATACCAGGAAAATGTATGCATTATTTATGATACGTTGTCACACCCACGCACACATTATTATAATGGTTGCCCTCTCGTGTAACGAGGATGGCCGGCTCAAGAGCCACCTCGGCGTGAATTTGTTTAAGGCTATCGCCAACACAACAACCACACCCTAAGTTAACGAGCTGCATGACCCAGTGTCAAGTGATAGTTCGAGAAGACCGGAAAACTCGCCAACTGCACTGGCTAACCATTACCCCGGAATACGATCCGCAAATCGATTAACATCGAGGTTCCCAATTATACTGCTGGGTAGACAGAGGCAAATGGCATAAAGAAACTTGCCCATAGTTTCACCCTGCCCGGGGGTCGAACCCGGGTCCGCTCGCTTGCGAAACGAGCATACTGACCATTACACCACAGGTCGCCACACACATACACACATTCACAAATACACATTACACACACTCACACACATGAACACACAAACACATCTAACATTCACACACATACAAGTACACACACGCACACACATACCCACACACACACATGCGCACACTCACATACATACTCACCCACGTACCCACGCCCTCACTCATTCTCATCTTCTCATCCACACACTCACTCCCTCCAGCCACACACTCATTCATTCCCTCTCACCCGCACACTGACTCACACCCACACACTGAATCACTCTCACCTACACACTCACTCTCACCCATACACTCACTCACACACTCACTCCCTCCCACCCACTCCCTCCCTCGGTGTCACAGATACACGCGCGTGTTCCAAAAGGGCATTTCGTTTATTCCAGTTACCGTCTATAGATTCAGCCAAAGCAGATCATTTACGAAGTTTCTCAGTGAAATTCAAATTCGCTGGTGTTCTTGTAACATCGAACATTTGAAGTCAACCTCACATTCCACTTTTTGATGCATAAACTTTCTCTTTCACAGCAAAATAGAGTTGGAATTCCTGGTTATGGTATGCTGTGGGCGGGGCCTCAGGGCACTCCGCCACCTTATAAACGGAGTGGCCACCACAGTTCCTTACTTGTCTCCAGCCATCACAGCTTCACAATGGCTTGCAAGGTGCGTCTCCCTATTGTCACACAAACACAAGTCTTACATTTTCACGGAGTATTCACAGTATCTCAGAGATTTCTACAACCAAGTTTCTCTGCTGGTTTACCTTCAAGTTAGTGAAATAGAGCACAGGTGTGAAGCGGATCTTATATTTAAATTATTATTTTTTAACAGGTTCTTGTAGTGGCCGCTCTTGTGGTCGTCACCCTTGCCCGAGCTGAAAGACTCCCTTCATATGGTGACACAACTACCACCTACAGTGCACCTGTCCTCGGCTATCTTCCTCCTGGGCTTGCCCCCACCTACAATGCCCTTGTAGCTACTCCCACATATGAAACCTATAAACCTGCCCCCAATTACAATACCCATGACCCTGCTCTCACGTACAATGCCCCTAAACCTGCTACCTTTTACAATGCCCCTAAGCCTGCTACCACTTACAATGCTAAGAAACGTACCGCCTACAATGCCCCTAAACCTGCCCTCACTTACAATGCCCCTAAACCTGCTACCACTTACAATGCCCCTCATCTTGCCCTCACTTATAATGCCCCTGATCCTGACCCCACTTACAATGCCCCTCATCTTGCCCTCACTTATAATGCCCCTAAACCTGCTACCACTTACAATGCTCCTACACCTACCACCTACAATGCCTCTAATCCTGCCACCACTTACAATGCTCCTAATCCTGCCCTCACTTACAATGCCTCTAAACCTGCCACCACTTACAATGCCCCTAAACCTGCCACCACTTACAATGCCCCTAAACCTGCCACCACTTACAATGCCCCTAAACCTGCTACCACTTACAATACCCCTGATCCTGCCCTCACTTACAATGTCCCTGATCCTGCCACCACTTACAATGCTCCTAAACCTACCACCTACAATGCCCCTACACCTGTTACCACTTACGATGTCCCTAAACCTGCCACCACTTACAATGCTCCTAAACCTACCACCTACAATGCCCCTACACCTGCCACCACCTACAATGCCCCTACACCTGTTACCACTTACAATGTCCCTAAACCTGCCACCACTTACAATGCTCCTAAACCTGCCACCATTTACAGTGCCCCATCGCCAGACCCCACCTACAGTGCCCCATCTCCAGACCCCACCTACAGTGCTCCATCCCCAGACCCCACCTACAGTGCCCCATCGACAGACCCCACCTACAGTGCTCCATCGCCATCTACCACCTACAATGCCCCATCCCCAGACCCCACCTACAGTGCCCCATCCATCTACCACCTACAGTCTCCAGACCCCCAGACCCCACCTACAGTGCCCCATCGCCAGACCCCACCTACAGTGCCCCATCTCCAGACCCCACCTACAGTGCTCCATCCCCAGACCCCATCTACAGTGCCCCATCGCCAGACCCCACCTACAGGCCCCATCTCCATCTACCACCTACAGAGCCCTGTCTTCAGACCCCACCTACAGTGCCCCATCTACCGACCCCACCTACAGTGCCCCATCTACCCCCACCCAGCCCCATCTCCAGACCCCACCTACAGTGCCCCATCTACAGACCCCACCTACAGTGCCCCATCTCCAGACCCCACCTACAGTGCTCCATCCTCAGACCCCACCTACAGTGCCCCATCGCCAGACCCCACCTACAGTGCCCCATCTCCAGACCCCACCACAGTGCTCCATCCCAGACCCCATCTACAGTGCCCCATCGCCAGACCCCACAGTGCCCCATCTCCATCTACCACCTACAGAGCCCTGTCTTCAGACCCCACTTACAGTGCCCCATCTACTGACCCCACCTACAGTGCCCCATCTCCAGACCCCACCTACAGTGCCCCATCCCCAGACCCCACCCACAGTGCCCCATCCCCAGACCCCACCTACAGTGCCCCATCTCCAGACCCACCTACAGATCCCCAGACCCACCTACAGTGTCCCATCCCCAGACCCCACCTACAGTGCTCCAGACCCCACCTACAGTGCCCCATCCCAGACCCCACCTACAGTGCCCCATCCCCAGACCCCACCTACAGAGCCCTGTCTCCAGACCCCACCTACAGTGCCCCATCTCCAGACCCCACCTACAGTGCCCCATCCCAGACCCCACCTACAGTGCCCCATCCCAGAGTGCCCCAGACCTACAGCCCTCTCCAGACCCCACCTACAGTGCCCCATCCCAGACCCCACCTACAGTGCCCCATCTCCAGACCCCACCTACAGTGCCCCATCCCCAGACCCCACCACAGTGCCCCCATCGCCAGACCCCACCCACAGTGCCCCATCTCCAGACCCCCACCTACAGTGCCCCATCTCCAGACCCCACCTACAGTGCCCCATCCCCAGACCCCACCCACAGTGTCCCATCCCCAGACCCCACCTACAGTGCTCCATCCCCAGACCCCACCTGGCCCCATCTCCAGACCCCACCTACAGTGCCCCATCGCCAGACCCACCTACAGTGCCCCATCGCCAGTGACCCCACCTACAGAGCCCTGTCTCCAGACCCCACCTACAGTGCCCCATCGCCAGACCCCACCTACAGTGCCCCATCTCCAGACCCCACCTACAGTGCCCCATCTCCAGATCCCACCTACAATGCCTCGTCTCTTGCCACTACTTATGACCCGCCCACACCGCTGGTGAGTTAAATTCCATAGATGGTTTACCACTAAAGGCCTGATGCTTGAAGCATAATCCTAATTTTCTCGAAGTTTGTTTAGTGAATTCCCTCGCTAAAATAACGACGATGAGATGTGATAATCTGGTTTATTAGGTAAACATTTTGTATGAGACAAACTGTTTTACATAATGATTTTCAGGCCCCTCCTAAATACGACTTCAACTGGAAAGTCAAGGAAGACTACTCTGGCAACTACTTCGGCCACCAGGAGCTCCGAGACGGCTACGACACTCAGGGCTCCTACTACGTGCTGCTTCCCGACGGTCGTTTACAGAAGGTGAACTACACTGTCAACGGCGAGGCCGGTTACGTGGCCGAGGTGACCTATGAGGGTGCAGCCCAGTACCCTGCACCCCTGCCCTCCTACAGCCTCCCTGCCCAAACCTACCAGCCAGCCCCGACTTATGCCTAAACTCTTGATACTGAACGCAAAAACGTATGTGAATTTGATACTTCTGACTAGCTGTTCATTTTTAATGATATCAGTAAATGATAAAAAAAACATACGGTACGTGCATTATTATTCTCCCCCAAAAAATACAATATCACAAAGAGAATTTCCAGATCACCCGCAGAATCTCCATCCCAGCTTATTTCACCGACTTTCCTCATTCTTATGTCTGAGAAACTCGTGATGAATCCAGCGTGTTCCACTGCAAGCTTGATGCTGACCAAAACATATTGTCCAAAATATAATCATCTTGATGTGGTGTTCTCACAGTAGTCACAGAGACGAGCTCATGGCCGGACACATGTTGTAGAAAAGTGTCAGGCTTTAGCTGTGCATCCGTTTGTGTGAAGCACATAAGCAGCAGCCCAGGGCTTGTTATATAAACTAGCTAGAGGTGACGCATGTGTACTGATCTTAATAGTACATGTTAGTTAACATTCGTCATCTGATTCATATGAGACTTTCTTAAGTCACCCACTCGAAGCGACTTGTTTTCCCTTGTAAGTAGACACCGTCCTTTCTCTATATTATCTGAAGAGCCAGCATATGTAATGTCTGTAAATTTGAATTTACGATGTAATGTGTATGTGTATCTGCAATATGTATACTTTTAGCTGAAACAGTCTGTACTCACAACCCACATAACAAACGTTATTACTGGTAACATCAATATTTAGGGGTTCAATACTCAACATGGGATAACTATATTTCTGCTAGTTATCCCCAATCAGGTACAACAATAATACTTTGGCCCATATATTGAAACTGTGAGGAATACACCAGGGTGTCACACTGGTGTCACACCAACAAACGAAGAGGTGGGTTAGGTCAGTTGCAGTATGAGACTGTGTGTGAGAAGGACCTAGGTGTGTATGTTGACAATGAGCTGAAGTTCTCGGGCCATTGTGAGAAGAAGGTAAATCAGGCAAATAAATTATTGGGTCTTATAAGAAGGTCATTCAGATGTCTAGACGGTCCGTCCCTCGTAACGATCTTCAAGAGTGAAGTGCTTCCCCATCTGGAGTACTGTCACCCCGTCTGGTCCCCGAGATATGCTAGGGACTGTCAATTGGTTGAAAATGTTCAAAGGAGGGCCACCAGACTGGTGCCTGCACTTCGGCACCTAAACTACCCTGAGAGATTGGAGCGCCTGAACTTGCATAGCTTATACTACAGACGGGCAAGGGGCGACCTAATTGAGGTGTATAAGCATCTCAAGGGGCACTATTCAGTCGAGTGTCCTTACTTCAAGCTGGCGGACGCTCGCCCCACACAGGGTCACAGCTCAAGATTGAAGAAGCCGCAGTTTCAGAAAACTGTGAGGGCAAACTTTTTCGGAGTGAGAGTTGTGAACTCTTGGAACAATCTACCAGAAAGTGTTATGTCGGCACCGAGTGTGAGCTCTTTCAAGACCAGACTTGACCAACACTGGAGCAGGTTCAGGTACATTCAGGAGCTGGTGCATGCCCAGTACTATGCCAACAGTGCGTAACAGAGACGTGCCAGATCGTCCAAGCGGCTAACGAGCCGATCAGTGGTGAAAAGGATAAAAGTAAGTACAGTAAAGATCGACTCTGCATGTTGGTGGGAGGGTCGGCGTAGTGACCTGACATCCAGGAAGGGTGAAAATGTCTATGCACCCTTTACCGCAGGTGTATAATGAAGTTCTGAACTGAACTGTACGTGGGTTCATAAAAGGAGTGTTAGTTACAAGACTAGCAAGGTTACCCAAAAACTATATTTTGCGCTTGTGAGACCTCACTTGAATTATGCAGTTCAGTTTTGGTCACCGTGCTACAGAATGGATATCGAATCCCTAGAAAGCATGCAGAGGAGAATCAAAAGACTAACTCCGGGCATTAGAAACCTTGAGTATAGATAGATTAAAGTATCTGAATCTGCACTCCATCGAGAGACGTAGATTAAGAGGAGATATGATCGAGGTATTTAAATGGAGGACGAGGTTAAACAAAGATATAACAAAAGAACTTAAACTATCCAACCAAGAACGAACTCGTAGCAATGGTTTTAAATTAGACAAATTTAGATTTAGGGCGAGATAGGTAAACTTTGGTTTGGGAATAGAGTAGTGGATGAGTGGACCAAGTTACTGAACTTCATCATTAACTCGAACACGCTGGGTAGTTTCAATTATAGGTTGGACGGATATACTAGTAATAGGGACTTGGTGTAAACGGGACTACCCAGGATGGGCCAATAGGCCAGCTGCAGATTCCTCCATTCTTGTGTTCTTATGACCACTTCCTGATGCTAGCGCTCCGTTGTTGCTGTAAAACACACCCAGTAGAGTGGCGAGGGATGTCTGATGTAAGTGTCTATATTAGGAAATGACACAATGTTGCCTGTGTTAGGGTTAATAGATTGTAGAAGATAAAGGTTAAACCTCTCCATTCTATAATATGGCCTTAAGGATGAGCTGTGATGGTGGTAACTGGTAAACGACATTTAGCAACCATTTCGACTTTGCTTAGCAGGGGCGGATCTAGGGGTTCCGGACCCCCCCATCCTCAGAAAATTCCAATAAATTTTTTTTAATGCAGTATTGTAATCGGGCGGTTTTGTGTAGTAAAAGTAATTGCTGTTGGCCTCAGAACATCTCCTAATATCAAGTGCACGTGGCCTCAAAATGTCAGATTTAAAAAAAAATCTGGGGGGGGGGATTACAACGCCCCCCCCCAAAAAAAAAACTCAGCTGGGTGGGCTCGCTGTGCTCGCCATGTCCCCCCCCCTCCCCTCCCGCCCTTTTGATATTCCTTGATCCGCCCATGCTCAGCCTAGTTGGGATAGGAGCTTACTCTTTCGGGCTAGGCCTTCACACCACAGTGGCTTGGTGGCTGAATATAACTCAATAATGTTCTATGTTAACCATTTTAAAATGAATTTGTTGTCATTTCTACCCTGGAACATATTCCTTGTTAATAATTAATTTTACTTGTGTACTGAAAGTGGCTTCATTCGTTCCCGTAAATACTGTTAATTTTTAATTCATTAAAACCTTACAATAGAAATAATGAAACATTTTAAGTACTTTACCCACATAAAACAAAGTCGTTTTCTAAAGCCCCCCACCTTTTCAATAAGACAACCTTGAATATCTGAAATACTGAACAATCAACACGTCCAGTACTGCCCAGTAAGACACTGCCATTATTTAAGCTTTCACACTAATAATGAAAATAATCCATTACGTCTGTGGCGAGTTACCGAGTGGATACGAAATCTATCACGGACGGACGGACAGTATTATTACTACACTGTACAGTATATCCCCAAACTTTTGGTCCGAGAGGAATACTGAGATTAAGAAATTTAACGTCGGTCAACAAGGAACAAGACGGCGTGGGGGGGAAGGGGATGGGGAAACTTTCATAAAGACAGCAATGGGAACACATGCGACCACAAAGACAGTGTAAGGATAAGGAGTGGGTCAGACTCCCGCGTGAAAGAGTGGGCATCACGTTGACTTGTTGATAAAGGAGGGCTACTGACGTCTTTAAAGATGGCGGGGAGAAGCGTAACGTTCCTTTAAAACTGTTGTGGGATGCGAAGAACTCCAGACTTAGCTGATGAATAAAACGATAATCAATGAATATGATAACTTGGACGTACCTGAGATATGGTGTGTTAATGTCCCTCCAGGAGCTGTTTTAACTCACTTACCTGAAAAGGAAAAGGAAAAGATCCACTTGAGATGACCTGACGTACCTCCACCCCCCCCCCCCGCCACCACACACACCTATATGATTATTCACACTTAACTTACAGGAACAACTGAGACAGAACCAATGATATTAAGCATTAGTGTATGCCAAATAAATGACTACGAGAACTTGTTTAACATATCAAGAACACAACAGTTGTATTAGTAGTTAGTTACCTTGTGCTGGTGGTCCCTAAAGACCTGGTGCCATACAGGGTCACCTCCTGACACTGTCTTGACACTCATGACAACTCATGACACACCTCTGACAATTCATAGCACTTTTTCATTGTTTGCCATATCTCACTAGGGTGTGTCATAGAAGGGAAGATCAGCTAAAACTAATGGCACATCACTTTTTGGTAGATGTTAGTGTATATAAACAGAAAATAATTTCAGTTTCAATATTTTGCAACCTTTTGCTAGGTAAATTTTAGCGTGAAATTTATCGAAAATCTAACGTACAGCTGCATTAGTGCATTACAATTAAATAGTGAACATTGCTTTCTGACTTCATTCTTTAACAACCCAACTAACAATATTTTTTTCTGTTTCAGATTCTGATGCATTTATAAGTTGATAATATTTGCGATGGCTGCTTGTGTCAGGACGAGGAACCAAAAATCCAGCCATCTCAGTCACTATCTTGGGTCTGGGAGAGAGCTCCTGAAGTCGGAGTTGCCTACATTGAGAGATGCTTTGAGATACGGTGTTTTAATCAGGCAAATCAGTGAAAAGAACCAAAGAACTTACACAAACAAAGACATTGCCAGTGATATGACCAAAGCTGTCTTGGCACAGTACACTCTGGCTAACGCTCAGTTCAAGCCTCCAGTCATAACAAGTCAGAAGAAGATTAGTGAGAGACTGCTAGCCAGTTGGGAAAAGGCAAGAGATATCTCTCTTGGGAGAGGAAAACTTGCAGTTAAGGACAGCTTTGCCAAGCAACTGGACCAGTTATTTGACATAATTACTTGCAAGTGCCCAATTGTTCTCTGTCCTGAGTTTGGATGCGATCGTGACTGTAAATCCGAGGCCCACATCTCCTGTATTTGCAAGCGTGAACTGAAGATTCCTGTGATCGAACTGGCATTTGTCAAAGCACAGAGAGAGAAGACTGGCAGTATAGGGCTCTCATGATTTCTAGCCAAGATATTCCGGAGTCCAAGAGACAGGAGGCTGCCACAGAGAGACAGAAGAGGAGAAGAGTTGCCGAGGAAAAGAGACTTGAGAAGGCCCAGGGTGAGGTAAAAAGGCCGATGATTGGAGTCAAGCTGATTCAGAGTTTAATGACTTCCCCATGGCTGATCCGAGTGCTGACCAGGAGAATGGTGACTTTGTCCCTAACCCAGAAAATAATGATCCCAAACCTTCCAGGCATAACATTCGAAATAGGAAAGATATCCCGAGCATAGCTCTGGCCAGCATGCGACACCACACTGGTCTCAGAGAAACTGCAGAGATAGCAACAGCTGCCTGGATTGACGGTGGTTTGATAACACCTGATGATGTTCACCTGGTGATAGATCATAACAAAGTAAGGAGAGCTCAGGAGAAACTTGTCAGTAACCTAGAAGAGGAGTTTGATAAGGGATAAGAGAAATGGAATCAATTGTTTGTTCTTTGATGGGAGAAGGGATGACACTAAAGTGTTCATGAAAGTTGGAGATTCTGACAAGTTGTTCCCTGCCATGGTGAAGGAGGAACACTACTCCTGCTGCAGTGAACCAGGAGGGAAGTATTTGTGTTTCACTCCAGAGAAAGATGACATCAGGAAACCAGCTGAGATAGTGGCAGATAACATTGTGAACTGGCTCAGAGAGAACGTAGACCAGACCCTGCAGGCCATTGGAGGGGACAGCACCAACACGAACACAGGGTGGCAAGGGGGTCATACAGTGGATAGAGCGGAAGATTGGGAGGAAGCTGGTCTGGATTGTTTGTGACCTCCACACCAACGAGTTGCCACTCAGACATCTGATCCAGGAGCTGGATGGCAAGACTCTTTCAAACAACAGATGGTCTGGTCCTCTTGGCAAGATGCTGGACTCTGCCACTGAGTTAGAAATAAATCCGAGCTTTGAAAAAATCACAGTTGGCCCTCCACTCGTTGAGCTTGCACATACTGTCATTGACGACCTGAGTACTGACCAGTACTATGGTTACATGATTTGCAGTGCCATCAAAACTGGGGTCATGCCTGATAGACTTGCTTACCTGCAGATAGGTCCAGTCTCACATTCTAGGTGGCTCACAACGGCTCTCAGGTTCTGCAGAATTTGGGTCGCTCATCATAAACTGAAAGGGAACCAGCTTCACAACCTGAGACTTATTGTCCAATTCATCGTGAGTGTCTACTTGCCAAATTGGTTCAACACCAAGGTCAAGTCATCGTTCTCCGAAGGTCCGAGGCATGTTCTCTTCCAGCTTGAGCTCCTGAGGAGTCAGCCAAGGAAGGTTGTTCAGATTGTGGAGCAGACTGTGAGGAGATCTTCCTGGTATGCTCATCCCGAGGCAGTTCTGCAGACAATGCTCTGCAGTAAGGATGAGGAGAGAAGAGTGGCAGTCAAAAAGATCTTGGATATGAGACTTATGAGAGGATCTGGGCATGACGAATCAGTTGGTGACGATTCCTTCAGGGTCAGGAAGACTCCTGAAGTCAATCTAAGTGCCAAGACCCTCACTGATCTCATAGATCTGGATAACATCCAGGCTGGCAGTGAGGCCCCTCTTACCTGCAGCCTCACCAATGTTCAAGTCAGAGCTTCCCTGGACAACCCCATGCATGTCCCTGCCTGGCCCTCGCATACCCAGAGTATAGAGCGTTGTGTACAGCAAGTGAGCGAGGCCAGCAGTCATGTGTACAGCCAGGAGAGGAGGGAAGGCTACATCCGAGCTCAGGTGGTCAGCAGGGAGGTGATGAGTAGAAACAGAAGCAAGAAAGACATGTTCTCTATGGTGTGCAGCAACACCGGGTCGTAGTAGTAAAACCGGTTTTTGTATTTGATGATTTTGTTTTCTAAAGGAATATTAAATTTAATAAATGTGTCAAGATCATTCGTTTCACTATTCTGGATCATTTTCATCCTAATAAATTAACCTGATACATTTACTTTACTTTAAATAAGCTATTTAGTGGTGTTGGTAAAAGGGTGGGAATACTGAATTTTCATAAGATTTCAAGTTAAAATTTACCTAGCAAAAAATGAAAACTTTTCAAATCTGAAGATATCACATGATTCTGCACATAGAACTACATCATTAATACCATGGGCCGATTTTTCAAACTCCAAAAAAAAAAATTCGCCTCCGTATGACACACCCTAATATCTCACGACATGATACGACACTTATTTGACTTAATGGAACTTTAGCAGACCTACTGGCACTTAAAAGCACTTTATAAAACTTTTGGATATTGCACGAATCTTTGTGACAACGTGACACTTTATGGCACTATAACACCTTATGCCACTTTACGATACTTAATACCACTCTTATGACACGTATGGGTGTTTTTAGGATTTACAATTAATCTGTGACACTTATCAGTCTTCATGACACAAACAATTCACATCACTTATAAAACTTCATAACACAAACACTTCACAACACTTGTAAACACTTTAAGTTACTTACTAACACGTTATTATACATGTGATCACTTCACACTACTTATGAAAATTTAACGACACTTAAAATCACTTTTTGAAACTTATGGCCACTTTGAGACACAGTATAACTACTTTACTATAACTACAAACACTTTATTACAGTGACAAACACTTACGATACTTTTCAGTCCTCATCAATTTTAATCTTTTCACCTCACCGGCCATTTGTTTGTCTCTAAGCCTTCTTCGTGAACTTCCTTAACGGCACTGAAGCAGAGACAGAACTGCTGACATACCTTGTCTTGTTGATATTCTCGTAAATCCGAAACCGCGAAACGAGGCAGATTCAAAACTTGAGCGAACCGGCTACTGTATAACGGACTGAGTTTGATCGTATTTTACTCATTCGTTTCTCCGCACATGTAGCTTTAGAGATCTTTGTCTGTATCTGTATTACACATGACTATATGCCAATAGTTTAGTTCGTATAATGGTTGGATTTTGGATGATTGAGTCAGATGTATCGAAAGGATGTTCTGAAACCCTCCAAACACTGACGTCATCGATGTCTCAAAGTGTTCTCATTAAACTGGCGACAAAAAGTATCCAAAACTGTTTATATTGTTTCGCTCACTTTGGTTGCCTATTAAAAACAAACAAACAAGCAGGAGACAAACTGAAATTAGATAAATCTATGTCATGTCAACGAAACAAATCACGATATAAAACATTTTAAATTATTTTCTTATTCCAAAAGTCAACGCTTTCGAAAACGTGTGTTGTCTCAGGACGAACAACTCAGACCACGACTAAGCCAAAGCTACCAACAGACTCCACACATCTGTCTGGTATATTGTGTGGTTTAATATTTTAGGCAGACTACAGACAAACCAAAGAAAGTCAATCTCCTTAAATTTCATTCATGAAAGGTATTCAAGGTCAAGATGCTAGGCTAATAAGTTGAAGGACCATTTTCAATCTTTCTAATCAAAGGTACGCTTTATAATTCCCAAACTTCGATTTCCTTTCCCTCTTGTTGCACCGCCTTCAGTTAATGATCCATCACAACACCAAGATCTTTCTCCTTATCGACAGTATCCAGTAGGGAGTGACAGTTTTGCAAAAGTTTTCAAAATCAAGTGGCTTGGGTTGGATTATTTGTCTATCGGCCACGCTGGTTCCGAATATGTTTGAATCTTTAACATCAGTGCATTAGAAGGTTTGTGGATACTTTTCGGTTCGACATAAAAAAAAACAAGAATAATGGTAGACATTCTTTATTATTGGCATGTATGCTTCAATTTATCAGCAGCACACTAGCACAGTTGGCACACTAACATTGGCTGTCCCCACAGTGTCCCTCAGTCCCAGTGTCCCCACAGTCTAGCACTGGTAGTCCTCTTTCTTAGCCCTCCGCTTGTTTCTCTTCCTGGCCTCCAGCTTGTTCCAGGTGACCTGGTCCTGCTGCCAGGCAGAGCTGGCCACGTCTGCCGCCTCCGTGGTGAGCTTCACTCCTCTTTCCACTGCGGTGGTGGTGCAGGGCAGACCTGGCTCACTGTACGGTTCCTCCAGAAATTGCTCCAGTTCCTGGTCACTGTGCTGGAACAGGATGGGAGGGGAGGAGCTGGCCTTCTGCAGATCAACCAACTCTGACAGCTTGGTGGCTGCCAGATTCAGTTGAGGGTTCCTCACTTTCCTCACTGTCTTTCTCTTGTGCCTTTTTTCCTTCTTCCTCAGCTGCTTGATGATGTTTAGGGCCAACTCCCTCTCACTCTTGTCCATGGAGGCCAGCAGTGAGACCAGCACCACCTCGTGCTGGCCGAAGTAGCCGTTGAACTGGAGGTATGGAGTAAGCAGCTCCACTTCCTCCAGGGTGCAGTACGTCCTCACCCGGTTGATGATGGCGAGGAGGTGGTGTGGGCCCTCCAGTAGCAGATTCCTCTGCCTGATCTCCAGGAAGGAGGGCACGTAGATAAGGATGATGAAGGAGGTCATCCGTCTCTGTGACTCGCTGGGGGAGGTGGTGCTCATGTAGGTCCTCAGCTCCCTGCTCTCCGTGTTTTGCCATCTGGCGTTGGTCATGGCTCCGGCCCGTGCCCTGGCCCATCTCTCCTCAATGTGGCCGGACTCCACCGTCTTGGCCATCTCCAACAGATACCGGGTGTCCCAGCTGAACTCCTCCCAGACGACGGAGGGGATGGCATCCAGGAGAGACCTGAGGTAGGTGTTGGTGACGGCCTCGAATTCAACCACCGGAAGGTCCCACACGTTGCCGGTCAGCTTCCGAGCCTCCTCACCACTCCAGGAGGCGGGACCAGTGGTTGGGCCAGCGTAATGGTTGAATAGATGGCCGAAGAGCTTCTCCAGACTGTGGATCAGGCAGTGGATGTGGAGGAGAGGCCGTCCCAACAGCCTTTCAAACTCGGCGATGAAACCGTGATTATAGCCACTCAGTTTGTTGCAACCGTCGCTAAGGACAACCAGGAGGTCGGTGGTGTCAATACCGCGCTCCTCCAGGAAGGCCAGCAGGCTGGTGGCCAGGTCTACCCCCTTTCCCCCCACCGGGACCAGGTGACCAAGGAACTCCTCACCAGGGAAGCCGATCACTGCACAGTCTTCCCTCTTTTCCATGGCGAATCTCTTGTGGTTCTTCTCACCTACACCAGTCACTATCTTGTTCTCATTGATCCTCTCATCTACCATGAGACCTCTGACCTTGAATCCCCTGAACTTTTCTTTTTTCTGTTCTCGTGACCTCTTCCTGACTCTCTCCACTTTCTTTCAGTTAGTCACTTTAGACTTGTCCCCTTCAGTTATGATGTTGTCTGCAGCTCTGATGGTGTATGCGATGTGAGCCACTGCATCATTGGATACCTTGAACCTGTCAGCAGTTTCTCCGATCCTGTCCTCGGCTTCTTTCTCCCTTTTCCTTTTCTCTGATCTTGCTCTCCTGTCGACCATAGCCTTGAACTCATTGTCATTGACATCCTTATAATCACTATCTTCTTCCTGAGCACTGTCATCCACTGCCGACACTTTACACGACATCCTCTCCATTTCCTCCTTACTCTTTGACCTCATCTTCTCAGTTTTCCTCTCTTCCTCAGCCCTTTTCTTTGCCCTCTTCGCTTCCTTCTCCCTCTCTTCTTTCAGCTTGGCAGTCACAATTTTGTCAACGCCATCAATGCAGCCCTCCCTTCCCGGTTTCCTCTGGGCTGCCAGGAAGCTTTTCTCTCGTTCGTGCACTTTGCTGTCGTCTGCCACATCAAACAACTTCTCAGCTATATCCTCGAACCTCATCTTCAGCTTCCCGTTCTTCGTTTTCTTCCTTTTCTGTTTCTGTCCATTTCCCTTCATCATCATCGTCTCCCTCCGCATCCTCCACAGGTCGTGGACTCTCATTTTCACCCTGATTTCAGAGATAGTGGGGACAGTGGCCTTCCTATACACATCCAGTACCTTCTCAGTCACCTTGTTGGTGGCATCCATATAATCAAAAGCATTTGTTCTTCTCCTTAACCTCTCGTTTTCTGCTTCATAAGCCAGGGCACTTCCAACTTCCTTGTTCAGAGGCAACTTGTTAGATGGCAGAGGCATCCGAACCCCGAACACCTTATCGTTACCCTGGCGCAGCTGAGTGTTGCTAATCTTAGGACGACCCATCTTGGTGGCGGCCCTTTGAACTAACTGCAAAACAACACAGAAAAAACAACTTTCAGCACTTCAATATCACCACCTATTGAACAATATTTTATTCAAAAGTACGGACTGAGATTTTGTCCTTAACTGTCCAAGTCAAGCTACTTGGGCTGAATTCGTTGATCAGTCCTGGGACGAATATTACCAACGGCGTGAATAGATTCCGTGGAATAAATTCAGGGCATTCCCGTCCAGGGAGCCTCAACAAACTCTGTAAATATTGCCATTGGCCTGCCATTGGCACATATACGGAGTTTGGTAATGTTCCATGAGCGGGAATGTCCTGAATTCATTCCACGGAATCTATCCACGCCGTTGGTAATATTGGGCCCTGGTTTTCGAAATATACGTATGTGGTGACTTGCAGCAAAAATATCGGCATAATTTGTAGCGCATTGAGTTGTAAAACAATAGCATATTATGAACCAGTGTACACAGTAGTCGAATAATCCAATTCAATAACTTGATTTTAACAGGTTGTGCCACATTGCCAGTCCCTTTATTATTTACAGTTTTTTTGCGTTTTTCATGCCAAACCCAAAAGTATCCACAAACCTTCTAATGCAATGATGTAAAAAACTCAAACATATTCGGAATTAGCGTGGCCGATAGACAAATAATCCAACCCAAGCAATTAGATTTTGAAAACTTTTGCCAAACTGTCACTCCCTAAATATAGTGTAGTGGACGTCTCGCATTCCAATGTGCCGCCTCCCCTAGCAACCAAGCGAGAGCTGTCCCCAGATGTTACCGTATCTTAGCAACGGAACTAGTCACCGGCTACTTCTCGGGTTTTCCCAACATGACTCATAGAGGACTGGCGGCTGCTGCTGGGTGTATATAAGCTCTGTCTCTCCATTGAGATTCATTCTGCCCATTTTCCTGAACAAGCAACATCTCCTCCAGCAAGCTCCTAGCTGTTAACATTTCATTCAACCAGGAGGCCAGCAACAGGCAACATCTTCCCTAACGAAGCTCCTGCACATCAACCTCCTTCAACACGCTACTCACCGAACGTCTTCTACTGAGCAGCTCCCCACCACACGGCATCTCCAGCACCAGACTGTCTTCATATAACTTATATATTATACAAGAAAACCACATTAGAGTTTCCTTCCATCCTGAGTGCTAGACAACATTAATATCTTGATACCTCTACAATGGTGACTCCCGGAGATAAGCACTCACACAGGATGGAGGACGGACGGATCTCTCTGCCGATTTTCAACCACAACGTCGAGGACTGGCTTGACCATGTGGAAGCAGCCCTCGCCGGTTCACGAGCTACCGACGGACAAAAGTATTGCGCCCTGCTTTGTGCCTTACCCACGGAAGTGGCCACGCGGGTCTCACAAACCATTTCCAACCCTCCAGATCACAACAAATTCGCTACCCTGCGGGCTGCCTTGAAGACGTGTTATCAACAGACCAGCCCCAATCTCCTGCAAGATCTATCCTCTACCTCCCTCGGGAACTCAACCCCGGGACGTCTCTGGGAGGAGATGTGTCGGCTGAACTCCCGTCACACAGACAGACTCCCCGACTCTATCCTGCGCCAGCTTCACGCACAAAAGCTACCCACAGAAGTACGCAACATCCTGTCCGCAGTAGATTACTCTACGACACCGGAACTATATGCAACCGCGGCAGATAGAATTTTTAACGAGTGCGCTGCTGCACCCCTTGCCGCCACGGTCACACCAGTACCTACCATCGAACTTGTAAGCCGGGTCAACACCCCTCAGCCGAGCAATACCTCACAAGACATCAAGGACCTGTTGCAAATTTTGAACCGCAGGATGGACACCATTGAGCAGTTCTGCTCCTCCATACCCGCTGCTGCGCCGGTTCCTGACTCACACACTACGCCCTACAAGTTCCGACACACAGCAGCCAACCCCCAGCACAACAAATTTACCCTCTGCTGGTATCACCAGACTTTCGGCCGCTATGCTCGAAACTGTGAGCCCTATTGCACCTATTCGGGAAACGGCAACACCGGAGGCTGGTAGACGCCTCAGCCTCCGTCCCTCCAGGCGTCTCATTACTGCGCGTCACCGACCGCACCTCCGGCAAGAAGTTCCTCATCGACACCGGTTCATCGGTCAGCCTCATCCCTCCCTCACTACGAGACAAGTCAAAGCAACCCTCGTATGACCTGTTCGCTGCCAACGGTACCTCCATCGCCTCCTACGGCGTACGCACCCTCGCCTTAGACCTCGGTCTGCCCAAGACTCTGCGTTGGTTATTCGTGATAGCAGACGTGTCTCAACCCATCCTTGGTTTCGACTTCCTCACCTTCCACAAGCTCGGCGTCAAACCAAGTCATCTATGCCTCATTCATGAGCCTACAGCACGCAAGATCCAGGGTTCTCGTGCCAGACACACGGACGCTATCACCTGTCTTGCGCCTTCCAACGAGTTCTCCTCCCTGCTCGACGAATTCAAGGAGCTTTTCTCACCCCGAGTCTCCCTACCCCCACCACCTACGTCGGGAATTTTCCACCACATCGAAACCAAAGGACCACCAGTCTTTTCACGCCCTCGCCGCCTGCGCCCTGAGCTCCTGTACACAGCCAAAGCAGAATTCAACAAACTACTGCAAGACGGCATCATTCGCCCTTCAAGGAGTCCCTGGGCATCGCCTCTTCACATGGTTCCTAAGCGAACACCCGGCGAGTGGAGGGTGTGTGGCGACTACAGAGCCCTGAATCTCGTCACCAAACCTGACAGGTACCCTATTCCGCATGTCCAGGACTTTCACCACAAACTTCATGGCAAGACTATCTTCTCGAAGATCGACTTGGAGCGTGCCTTCCACCAGATCCCAGTAGCGCCGGCAGATACCCAGAAGACAGCCATCACCACTCCGTTCGGACTCTTCGAGTACACTTTCATGAGTTTTGGCTTACGCAATGCAGCACAGACTTTCCAGAGGTTCATGGACCATATGCTTCGCGACCTCGATTTTGTCACCGTCTACATTGACGACATCCTCGTCGCATCTTCGACGCCTGCCGAGCACCACCACCACCTACAACTCCTTCTCCAACGCCTGCAGAACAACAACATGAAAGTTCATCCTGCTAAGTGCGTCTTTGGAACCTCGGCCATCGATTTCCTCGGTCACAGAGTCTCGCCCAGTGGCATACAACCCCTACCACAGAAGATAACCGCGATTAGGGAGTTCCCCAAACCTGAAACGGCGAAGAAACTCCGGGAGTTCCTGGGTTTAGTCAACTACTACCACCGCTTCATTGACAAAGCTGCCACCGTCCTAGCCCCCCTACACGACCTTCTCAAGGGACGCCCAAAGAAGTCTCACAAGTCTCTCATGTGGACTCAAGAGGCTACTACGGCATTCACCACTATCAAACAGCACATCACACGCCTCACCCTCCTGGCCCACCCCGCACCTAACGCCCGGACCACTCTCACAACAGACGCTTCTTCTACTGCAGTGGGCGCCGTCTTACAGCAGGAGATCAACGGAATTTTCATGCCCGTTGCTTTCTTCTCACAACGGCTTCAACCACCACACCTCAAGTACAGCGCTTTTGATCGAGAACTCCTGGCCATATACTTGGCTGTCAGACATTTCCAACACTTCCTCGAGGCCCGTCAGTTCACCATCTTCACTGATCACAAGCCCCTCGTCCACGCCTTCGCTTCAGCTTCCCAGTCACATACACCTCGTGTCCTGCGCCACTTGGCTTACATCTCGGAGTTCTCCAGCGACGTCCAACACATTAAAGGCAGCCACAACGAGATCGCCGACGCCCTCTCTCGTTGTATATCCACCATTCTTCCCTCATCTCCACCCATTGATTATGGGCAGCTAGCCGCGGCTCAAGAGAAAGACGAAGACCTGGCAGCATACAAGACATCCCCCTCAGGCCTCACACTCCAAGAACTCCCTGTTCCTGGCACAAAGATAAAATTGTGGTGCGACGTATCCTGTGGACAGCCTAGACCGTTCGTGCCTCACGTCCACCGCCGCGCTGTTTTTGACCGCATCCATGGTCTCAGCCACCCGGGTGTGCTGGCCTCCCAGCGCCTCCTCACGCAACGTGTCGTCTGGCCCGGCATCAAGTCTGATACTAAGAAATGGGCTGCCCAGTGCCTGGCCTGCCAGTCCTCCAAAATACATCATCACATACGGGCCCCCTTACAAGCCTTTCCTATTCCCAAAGGACGTTTTCAAGTAGTACACCTCGACATCGTGGGACCTCTACCATCATCCTACGGTAGCACCTACATCTTCACCTGCATCGACCGTTTCACCAGGTGGACAGAAGCAATTCCCATGCCCAACGCTACAGCAGAGACTACTGTCCGCGCCTTCATGTCCGGTTGGGTTTCCCGTTTTGGCCCCCCAGCAACCATAATCACTGACCGAGGAGTACAGTTTGAGTTACAACTCTGGCAGCACCTCCTACAGTTCCTCGGCACGTCTAGACAACGCACTACAGCATACCACCCTCAAGCCAACGGCATGGTAGAACGTTTTCACCGGCAGCTGAAGGACGCACTCAAGGCACAGCACGACCCTTACAGCTGGACTGATGCGCTTCCCTTAGTGCTCCTCGGCATCCGTGCGTCACACAAGGAGGATATGGACTGTAGTCCAGCAGATCTGACACTAGGCGAGCCCCTTCGGCTACCCGGGGATTTCTCACTCCCTCCTGATCCCAACCAAGCCACTCCAGCCGTTCGTCACGACTTACTCCAAAAGCTACGACAAGCAGTTTCTGCATTCAGAGCTACTGCTCCACGCCAGCCTACTCGGCGCCCTGAACACATCCCTCCTGCACTACTCACAGCCGAGTATGTTTTCGTCAGGCATGATGTTCACCGCAACCCATTACAATGCCCCTACGATGGACCCTTCCAGGTGGTTGTAAAACAATAGCATATTATGAACCAGTGTACACAGTAGTCGAATAATCCAATTCAATAACTTGATTTTAACAGGTTGTGCCACATTGCCAGTCCCTTTATTATTTACAGTTTTTTTGCGTTTTTCATGCCAAACCCAAAAGTATCCACAAACCTTCTAATGCAATGATGTAAAAAACTCAAACATATTCGGAATTAGCGTGGCCGATAGACAAATAATCCAACCCAAGCAATTAGATTTTGAAAACTTTGCCAAACTGTCACTCCCTAAATACAGGTGACGTCTCAGATTCCACAGGCTCCCCCTTGCAAATCCAAGCTTGTAGAGTTGTCCCAGATGTTACCAGATCTTAGCAATGCATCCATCACCTGCTACTGGTTTTCCCAACATGACTATAGAGAATCATGGGTTAGCTGCTGGGTATATAAGCTCTGTCTCTCCATTGAGATTCATTCTGCCCATTTTCCTGAACAAGCAACATCTCCTCCAGCAAGCTCCTAGCTGTTAACATTTCATTCAACCAGGAGGCCAGCAACAGGCAACACCTTCTCTAACGAAGCTCCTGCACATCAACCTCCTTCAACACGCTACTCACCGAACGTCTTCTACTGAGCAGCTCCCCACCACACGGCATCTCCAGCACCAGACTGTCTTCATATAACTTATATATTATACAAGAAAACCACATTAGAGTTTCCTTCCATCCTGAGTGCTAGACAACATTAATATCTCGATACCCCTACAACAGTATCAATGTACCTGTATACGTAATAATTAATGCACAAGAAATAATTCTTCAGAAAAATATTGATAGTCATTGACACATATTGTGTTCTGCGTTATAAACGCTTGTACATTAGAGGTGATAAATCATAGTTGTTTGTTTAGGGATTACTGGCCCCTTCGCGTTTCGGCTATTTCGGCCTCGATATCATAGTTATCCTTTAAAAAAGAAAGAATAGTCATTTTCTGTGTTAAGTACGAATGGCCACGAGATGGCGATCCAGTCAGAGGCATCAAAGACATGGTTCATCCTATATATTTTCCTTGCTTATCGGCCACAGCTGATAACGTCAACAAGGTGACCACCCGGTGTGTGGACTGGAGCGACATTATTGTACTTTTTCGCATTTTCCGTGAGAATGGCAGGCCAGGCAGGTCACAACTTCACTAAGTTTGTTCAGTGGGGAAGAAATATTGTGGCCGTCGGCAGGAACTACAGGTAAATGTCATAAAAGTAAAAAGAAAGTGGAAGGGATGATGTGTGGTTGCGGTTCATCATGGTGACTTGGTATTGCAGTAAAGGTTTTCTGAACTTGAAGCTGTAAAGACAGGCTGGTAATGGTGGAGCAGACGGCTAACATCCGAAGTTGCTCGATTTCGTTCATTTTCCACATGTTTTGGGGGAATTTCACTTGCCACTAAACGATTCTCGGGAATTATACAGTTGCAATCAGTAGTTTTGACAATTCTAAGACAATTTTCTTCAATGGCTTTTCTGGCGCAAATTTCGTTTCAGAGACATTTAACATTTTATTATGGGTATTATTATCGTTTTCGTCATTCAGCAAATTTGACCTTTTGGATTTTAAGTTGAGGTTAGGTGCATGACGGAAATTTTAATTTTACCTTATTATTTAAGTTTATACGTGGCGGGACTCGCCCAGAACATCGAATGACTGTGGAGCCCCCAGGTTAGGTTAGGTTTGGTTTGGGTAATATTAGATTCAAAATTGGGTAATTATTCGTTTTAGCACACCCTCGAATTTTTTCACGAGATGTTTGAATTCTGATGCATTTTGATGTGTTTTGCTCAGATCTGACCTTCATTTCCATGGGAAATGCATCATTTAAAAAAATAAATTGGATGCAAGTCATCCTTGATCAAAAACGGCTATTTTCCATCAAAAACGAAGGCGAGATCTGAACAAAATACTGTACATCCAAATACTGTGCATCAGAAACCAAACATCTAGACCCCTAACTTTCACTAAATTAACCTACCTTAACCTAACCTCACCTTACCCCTGCTGCACGCCTATCGGCTCCAGACAGCTCGCAGTGGTACAAGAAATGGCGGATGGAGATTTATTGATAGAATTTCTTAGGTGTTCCACACTTGTGCGATTTTACTGAAAGAAACTTATTTCCAAGAGGCTTCAAGGTTTGAGGAATGTATATATGAGGTAGAAATTGTCTAAAAGCAAGTGCTTCTCTGCGATTTGAAGAAGTTCCATACCGAATAATAACCCAAGATTGTTTTTCCGACGGATTTTGATGTGTTTTGAGCACTTTTTACCATGTTTTTTAATAGCTAATCTCTAGGTTATGGGATGGGAGGGGTATCTCAGAAACTATTGATTTGCTTCAGAAATGAAGGTCAAATTCGTTCATAACACATCAAAAACCAACAGAAAAAATGTCAAAAATATGCATTTTGGAGTAGCAGATAATAATTGATAAAGGAAACACTGTAACTACCCCAAGATTCTCATTACTGTACTGTATATGACTAAAATATCAATTGCAAGTAAAAAAATAAAAGTAAACAATAAAAATTGACAATAATTGCTACATATTTGAATTTAATGCAATACAAGGAGATGAAACAAACCTTGCCGAGGCCATCTACTCAAGTTCTTGTAAGGCATTTATTGCTACCTCCTGCACATAATCTAACCTAACCTAAATTAACAGTAAATTTATATGGTAATTCCTTCCGATGCATTTGTACCAATGAGTTGACTTCAACATGCTCGCAACTGGCTAACCTAACCTTCCACCTCCGAGGCTACAATTGGAAAATAAATAACCTGTACTCTTCTTCTAAACAAACATCCCTGAATGGCAACATCACTAATTTAACCAGCCATTGCCTCTTCTATTGCAGTCAGGGGTGGTACACAGCTTAGTCCTGCTAAAAAGTAAAAACAGATTTTAATATATTACTTGATAAAACATACCAATAGTAAACAGTTGCTTATCTGATAACTGGCAACTTCTGCTTGACAATGATGGAGTAGGGGAGGGTTGAGGAGAGGCAACTGAGGCGAGGGCAAGAGCGAGTCGTCGGTGGTTGAGGTAACGGTAGGCTGTGGTCTGGGGGTTAGGGTCAATTCGTACCCAAAAAAGTCAACTCGTACCCAAATCACGAGATCAGTCGTACCCAAGATTACTTACACCAAATTCAAGAGATAATCCATACCTATTTTTTTTAACGTGGCCTCCAGCCTCCCCCAATAGCCACACCTTCGCCACCATTTATTTACCTTAATATTAAATATCCTAATACATAAGAAACTATCCTATCTGTGTTAAATTAGTTGAGCCGCAGATCCATGCGGCATTCAGTGACTGTAGCCTCATAGTCAATATCTGCAGCAGTTGTCGGAGTAGGGGCAGAAGCTCTCGTTCCCCTGAGGCAGAGCAAAGCCGACCGAAGGAGAGAGAAGGACAGTCGACATCTCATCCAGGCTGTGACATAACTTCTGGGCTGCTGCTTCTGTTCGGAGATCAGCTCCGCGAGTCTGGCGTAAAAACATCTTGCACTTGGGCCCATCCCACCAGAGGTTGTGAACACTAGAGGAGTGAAGCTGCCTTGATCAACATTTTGAATTCTCTCCCCATATGCCCTTCTCTTGTCGTTCTCGTTCCTCCTATGCGCAGCATCGAGAGCTAGGTTACGGTGACAAACGGCCATGGGATCAAAAATCCTGATGTAGAAGAAAGCTCGCTGTCCCCGCGTCCAGAATCCTCGAGCACTGACGTCCACACGGGCTTCGTTAGATGTGTTTGAAGTCCTGTGTTGGAAGATCTCGCCATCCAGTGGAAGGAGGGTCGGTTCTACCATGACGTCCCGACAGATTTCCTTCAACATATTTGCTGTGAGATCCCTTACCTCGTCATGCCTCATGCATATGAAGCCCCCCTTCTTGCAAACCATGGCGTGATCGCCATCATAGGAATAGCCACACACGCATTGGGAGGGCAAACCATCTACTGGCCAACCGTACCTTAGAGCAATGGCATCTGTAAATTCTTGTTTGTTAAGGCTGAAACCATTTGCCCTTATCGGTAACGTAGTTAGCCAGTTCGAGGCGCCCACCTCCTGCGCTATAGCTACTTTTTTTGTCAAATTTTCTGGAACCAGCAGCAATAGTTGCTGCAACATGTCATTTTGGCAGTTCTGCCGATCTGTTGTAATGGACCTACGGATCTTATTAACTTCGCTGGTGTCCACTTCCCCTGTTGCATTCTGGGCGATTATGTGGTCAGTGAGGGCTGCCGTGAGCTTAAGTGAATTTTGATGTTCAGAGTCAGCAATCTCCTCTGGATTAGTTAGTCCCATCCCTCCCAGTCTTGGTGGAAGTGCAAGAAGTGTTCTTTCTGCTAGGGTTAAGTCGTGGTGTTTCACTAGTTTGGGAATGAACTTGACACTGACTGCTTCTTCCAAAGGGTGGAGAAGAGGTCGGATCTCAGGGATGGTACGCATCAGGTAGTTCCAACGATGCTTGACTCCATGTGTGAATGCTGCAAAGGCCGCATGTGGCTCTGTGTTAGCAATCTCCGATAGAGCATGGATTTCGCTCACCCACTCATTCACTTTTCCCCCTACGTACTGGGTCTTGAAGTCCGTAGTGCCAATTACCGCGCCTAGATGTCTTTGGCCGTCCTTAGTTATTTTAATCTCACTTTCGCCGAAAACCTCCACAGCCCGATCATAATGATCTGGCTTCACGATGAGGAAGGATTTGCTGGCGTTAGGGTGGTACCCTATATGTGGACCTCGCGATGTTACCAGGTCCCACCACTTTTTGATGTCCTCCACTTTTCCTGCTCCTGTGAGGTCATCAGCATATGCCACTTGTTTGACCCCAGTTGTTTCATACTTTATTTCTTGTTGGAGCACTGATAGGCCTATTGCATACATTGCCATTGCAACGGGGTCCCCCTGTGTTGTTCCCTCGGTCGACTGTAGGATGGTATCACCTCGGAGAGCCTTGTTGTTTACTATGTAGAGGTCTGAAGGATTCCTATACGAATTTTCAACATACATCGCAAAGCTAGGACACTTGATCTTGATGTTGTGCAGTGCAGCCTTGCGGTTAAGTATGTTGAATGCGTTTGAGGCATCCACCAGAAGAACGGCCTCACAATCACGCTGCTCAAATATCAATCTCATGGCGTGAATGGCCGCCTCCCCACCAGCCTGGTGGCCAGCACACACTTGTAGGTTCCCTGCTGCTGCCCTGACATCATCCTTTACCACCTCCATTATACACTTTCCGATGATCCGCCTCAGCACTTCCCCCACCCCTATAGGTCTACATCCTGGATTCTTTTCCAGAGGAATAAGGCGGCAGGCCGTCAGAGCCTGGAGGTGATGGCAGCAAGAGGATGCAAGCTTTCTTGCAAGGGTGGCAATGGCAATGCAGAGTTCGCTTGCTACAGGGCCAAACTTGTTAGTGCTGAGGATGACTCTCCAACCGTTTGCATCCAGACCTGAAGGGCCGGCTCCTCCTCGAGTCTTCAGTGCCTTTTTCCACACCATCTCTCCTGTTATTTTCTCGAACAGGACAACATTTGGTGGGATATAGTCACCCTGTAACCTGATGCCTTCATCTTCACTTGCAGGGGGATGTTTCTCTTTCAATAGTTTTAATGTCGCCCTGTTTATTGGCATCACTCCACCGGAGGATTCATGTGTTAGAGATCTTACCGCGAGAGACACTTTTTCCTATTAGTATATATACCATGAATTTTAGCTTTATATATGATAAAAAAAAGAAAGATTATGTAAATCTTGGAGGAAAGTGCAGTGAAATAGGGAAATGTAATGCAGGCTTTAAAATGGTTGCATCTCATTACATAAGTATGTTATTCCATCACACAAACATTGCACTACAAGTACATATTTCACACTATGTGGTTTAAATAACTTTATTGCAATTTACAGATTTCAGGCTAATAGATTTGGTAGTTTCAATTTATAAACTGGGCGATGTAAACATTTAAAACGGTCATAAGTCAACAAAATATAGACATGCATAAAAACAAATTGATTTTCCAGCTCCAACTTTTTGTAAACAAATCAGTTAGTGTACAGTATGTATATAATTTGGGGCTCCTCGCTGGTACTTCTTCCGGTATAACGAACTTGTTCTACGGAGTGGCTGACATTGTCAGGAATTTCTTCTGACATGTCAACTTCAAGAGCGAAATACAGTACAGCTACTCCCCGACTTACGACCGCCCGGACATACGACCGCCCCAGTCGTACCAAATTTATTTCAAATTACGTATTTTCGAGTCCCAACGTTCGTGATTGCGCTGTGTACTGACAAAATTTTCGTTTGTAATTCCCTTTAAAATGGCTGGCAAGCTTAAAAGTGAAAGTTTTGTGGAGCTGAGAAGAAAAAGAGACACCCATTTTAGATTTTCTATGTATTATCTTCGCATTTTCGACTTACGACCACTTCGACTTGGATTTGGGTCCCTAACCCATCGTCGGGGATTTTTTTTAATCTTTTGGTACACATCTCTCGTCACAAAACAGACAATCTCTTTTGAGTACAAATTCACACACTTTTGAACGACTAACTCTTTCAGGAGGCTCATCACCATGTGGCAAACCACAAGATTTTCTCTTCCTGCTGCCTGATACATCCCTTGACATCGAGGTGTACGAGCTATAACATGATTTGTGACATGACTCTGCAGCGTTATCACTGTCTAATGCAAGTATAGAGTCAAGTTGTACATGGGTTGCATTGTCATGCTTTTGACTTCTGCGGATGAGCTTCCGTATTCCCGCAACCCCGCATTTCTTCCATTGCGTCCTTTTTTCGAAACAGGGAGCGAAGAGGCACTGGCTATGATCTATTATCTACGATCTGAAACAAAGAAGGGTAAATGACACTTGTAGTACTGGCGATGATCCATTGTCTATGATCTGACACAAAGAAGGGTAAATGACACTTGTAGTACTACTTACACACACAACATGAGTACCATAATGAAAACAATAGTGCTATAATCAACATAACAAGGGTTCTTTTTATTTTCTGATTATGCAAGGTGGCCATATTGGATTTCATGTGGTTTAAAGCATGGTATGAGCCTGTAACTATGTTAGACAGATTCCTTCGGTCTAGACATCAAAACGAATTCTCTATGTGGCTTACTAAGGAAGATATTCTTGATTTAGTGATCTGGCCTAATTAATATGATAATTAGGTCAATTATGCAAAATGCTCAATAGGTACTGTATATGCAAATTAGTATCCTACAGTTCCGAGTCCTCACAACCAGTACATATCATTTCCAGCATAAAACCTTATAGTACTCGACATTTCTAGATTCACCTCCTTGGCTAGCAGAATATATGGAGAAGTTTCCTCAAGTTGGTGCTATAGTCATCAAGTATTACCTGAAATATTATATCCTTGTTTAATCTGCTTCATTATGATGGTAAGTAAGAGAATTTTTTATTTTCAAGATAAATGATAATGATATTGTATTAATTTCAGGGATCACTGTGCAGAGCTTGGAAATGCTGTCCCAATAAAGCCTATGCTTTTTTTCAAGCCTTCATCATCATACCTGGAAGAGGGCTGTGGACCCATATTGGTGAGAAATTATTTACTATATTGTCAGGTGTAGTGAGGTGTAATATTGATCTTTTGTGTAGGGGCTGTTGCTTGATGCTGTGTAGATAGGTAGGTCAAGATTGTGATATTCATAATGTGGTAATAAGAAAAGAATCCTGGATAAAAAAGTGCATAACATCAAATGTACTGTGACAAAGAACACACCAACTGCCCGTAGTAAGCTGGTAAGTGGTGAAATGATGAATACTGTACCTGGAAATATTAATAGTAACCATGACTGTGCAGGGTAAGTTGTGTATTTCGTCACTAGTAGTGTAGTACAGGTACACCACCGATTCTCCGGGAACTGATGGTCCGGCACCTCCTTTAGTCCGGACAAAATTCCGAGAGGGAACTTAACTTTCCTCTCTCCCAGCTAGGGTGAAGCTAGTTTTAGGCTTAAAGTTTCTATCTTATAAAATGTAGCTGACTAGACCTAGCAGAATATATCTTGCATTGCTGCAATCTTTGTAAGATAGTGATTAATTTGACTATAAACATCACATAGTTTGCACAAGATATAAAAAAATTAGTCTAGTGTAGTACATTTGAGTACAAAGTGTGTACAGTAATGTTGCTCAAAATTATGACTTTTTCACATTTAATTTACATTTAATATTTGTTTAATTTAAATTTCTAGCAGTCCATGGTGCTTTAGAGACACACAAGACGTATAATTAGTGGGTCAGAGGTGTATTGTTGAATTATTATTTCTTGACCTCGGTTGGTCCGGCAACACAGATAATCCGGCAAGGCTTTGGAACCGAGGGTGCCAGATAATCGGTGGTGTACCTATACCTTATTTACTTAATGGGCCATCCACTAGAGGTTGCCATGCCTAAAGAAGGAGGCAGTGTGAGATCCCTCCAGTGTTCTTGATAATTTTGTTGAGGACTATTTTGAAGCCTAATACAGTGGGGTATGCTATAACGAACGTAATTGGTTCCAGAACCTCGTTCGTTATAGGCTTAATCCGTTCCAGGCCCCCAAATACAACCACTTAACACTGAAAAAATTCTGTGGAAAATGTAAAAAATAAGGTACTTTATCTTATCTTAGTGTTATTCAGCATGCAGGTACCCCTAAACACTGGCACAGCACTATCACTTCCACTGGGAGTCTTGGCTTTAAGGTCCTCAAACAATTGTTTAGCCTTCTCACAAATTATAGCTTCACTAATGTTACCACCTGCCATTTCTTTCTCCTATATCCACACTAAGAGTAAATTTTCCATCTCTTCAATCACATTACACCTTGCTTTGCTAAGTCTAAAGATTCCCTTAGCCACTTGCACAGTTTTTAACTCCTCTTTATTCTTCAAAATCGTACATATAGTCGATTTAGCCATCCCATATTCATCACTAAGTTTCGCAATGCTTCTTCCATTCTCACGTTTCTTTATAATTTCTTTCTTAGTTTCAAGGGTTATTAGCTTTCTCACTCGCTTTGGACGACTCATTGTTACAATTGTATACTTGTATAACAAAATAGTTATACAAATAACGCGAATTTCCACATCAAAAGACGAAATTTCAACAATAACAGTGGTGCACTGGCTACACAATGAGACAAAGATGGCGCCTGACGCTCTTGTTGTGGGTCGCGGTACAACAATATTCATGCGCCAGGCGAAATAGTCCCGTATTCATCCGCGTTCGTTGTAGGAGTTGCGTTCGTTATAGCATTCTCAATTTTATAGGTAAAACCGTTCGTTATAGGAATATTCGTAGTAGGATCCGTTCGTTATAGCATACCCCACTGTACTGTTCTTGATTTCACGGCTTGGGCTTGTAGATCATTCCTCATTCTATCACTGTATTTGTTCTGCATGATAGCTTGGTGAGCTTGTATTTATGTTCCATCATGGTGGTGTGTGACATCACAAAGAAGTGTCCCGGGTTCACGTTTTCCATCCCTTTCAGGATTTTGAATGTTTCAATGAGACCTGTTCTATTGAACCTTACCTGAAAAGTTGTTAGTTCTTAGGCCCTCACTCTACTTGGATAATCAAGATGACATAGGTCTGGAATCATCTTAGTCTCTCTGTGTTGCACCTTTTTTAGGGATGGTAGATCTTTTCTTCTGGGAGGGTTTCCATGCCTGTACTGTAATCCAGATTTCTAGAGTTGAAGGAGCATTTTCCTATTTTTGTATACGAAGGTATGCTTTATAATTCCCAAACCTCAATTTCCTTTTTTTTCTCACTGCTGCCCACTTGTTGCACCATATTCAGTGAATAATCTATCACAATACTACCTAGGTCTTTCTCCTTATCTGCAATATCCAGGAAATTGTGCCCCTGTTCAGCACATCCCGAAGAAGGGTGACCATTCTAATCCTTCTAACTATCGCCCCATTGCCCTAACTTCATCCCTCGCTAGGATTTTCAAAACTATCTTAAACTCTCATTTTCTCTGTCACCTTGAAAGCTTTTCTCTTTTGTCGGATCACCAGTATGGTTTTTGCTAGGCGAGATCTACAAGTGATCTGCTCTCCTACTGCACCCATCTTTGGTCATCCTCTCTTAGTGAATATGGAGAAACTTTTGTCGTGGCCCTCAACATCTCCAAAGCATATCACAGGGTATGGCACAAGTCATTACTTACTAAACTTCCCTCTTAGGGTTTTACTCCTTCACTTTGTTTTCTAATTTCTAGTTTCATTGAGAAGCGATCCATGGTAGTTGTTGTCAAGGGATCGATCTCTTGATCTTTCTCTACCAATAGTGGTGTTCCACATGGTTCTTTTCTTTCACCTACTCTCTTCCTTCTTTTTATCAATGATTTACTTCACACTACAACTAATTCTATCCATGCTTATGCTGATGATTCTACTCTTCACTCTTCTCATTTTTCCTTCCCCCTAATTCTCAAACTAGATCTGTTTCTAGAGCTGATATTTTTTCATATGTCATTGTGGATCTGTGCAGCATCTCCGAATGGGGAGGTAAAAAAAATTTTAAATTCAATTCAATAGGATTAAAAGACAGTACAGAATATTTGCCAATTACACTTTCCAAAATAGAAGATCTACCACCAATAACATTTCAGGATGCACTCATTTTGCCAAATTCTAAAATAGATATGCTAGGCCTCACCATTTCCTCTAATATGTCATAGAAGCCACACATCAACATTGCTAAAGCTGCCTCCCAAAAACTGGGAATGCTGTACAGATGCTATAGCTACTTCTTTCCTGAGCAGTTGCGTCAAGTTTATAAGGGATTCATTCGTCATAACTTGGCGTACTGCTTTCATATCTGGGGTGGTTCTTCTTCTGTCCAACTGTTAGTTAGGGTGATATCAAAGGCATTTTGCCTTATTAACTCTCTTCCTTTAGTTGATAATCTCTCTTCTCTTTCTCTTCGCTTCAATGTTGCTTCATGCTCTCTCTTTTGCAGGTACTTTAATGGGCAATGTTCTGTGGATTTGGCACCCTGTGTACCATCAGCAAAGCAATGGGCTTATAACACTCATCTTGCCTCTGCTGCCCACCGTTTCTTTGTGGATGTCGGTCACACTAAAATAACCTGTTATAATACATCATTCTTTCCTCACACAGTTAAATTGTGGCATGCTCTGCCTTCTTCTGTGTTTCCATTGTCTTACAATGTCTCACTTCAAAAAGCTGGTTTTCCGGCATCTTCGTGTTGTAGATATACAATGTTTTCTTATTATTATTATTACCCCCCCTAGGCCCCGTTGTGAGTTGGTGACCTGTGCCCGGGTGGGCAATCCCCTGTAAAAAAAAAAAATAATAATAATAATACTTGTGATTAGGGTTATTGTATTATACATGTAGGGTCTTGCATTTTGTAATGTTAAATAGCATTTGCCAGCTTCGAGACTATTTGAGCAGCTTATACAGCTGGGCTCTTGAGGGGTACTTAGTGAGTACACCTACAAGTTCATGGAGTCGGTTTAATGAGTGTCAGTTTCGTCACTTGCTGTTGATCACTTAGTTCAAATTCACAATGTTTACGTCGTGATACACGATCACTTGTATCCTAATGGCACCACAGTGACCTGGTGGCACACTAGTTACCAAGATACTAATTTTCCCTCATTCACTATTCTGTTTCTTTATATACTACTGTGAGTTGGTCTTGGTGTTCCTTCACTATATTACTTGGTCTTTCTATGGTGGGGTAGCTCATGGTCACCATTAGTGGATAGCTCTGGTTTATTGCTCTTTTTTCCATGTTTTCCTGTGACTGGTGTCCTAAGGCATCTGTTACTTTTCCATTAGGTGTTCTACTCAAACCTATAAAGTTGATATTATTCTTTCAATTTCTGACGTAATTCAACATTGATAAGAGTACAGTAGTCGCTTCGCCAAGGGAACCTTGGTGACTCTTGAGTTCACTGTCCTAGTTGCAAAGTTCATCACCCAAAATGTTTCGAAGGACTAATGTTCTTGCTAAACCCAGCCCAGAATGCCAGTGCTGCTGTAAACTTATGCTTCTGTGATGGTATTCACTGACTTATAGTGATTAATGGATGATTCATATACTATACACAGAATTTACTTGTACTGTACACTGAAATGCCACAAGAAAAAAAACATACTGTATAAAGTACAGTATACGTATATACACTGTACTGTACCTGTATTGTATAATAAAGCTCTGAGGATATCAATAAACATTAAGTGACTTACTTCCATTGTGGTTCTATACTTTTACAGCCCCCAAAAGCTACTTGCATTCCAGCTGAAATATGTCATTGTTCTTAGTAAAAATAAGTCAAATCTTAGCATCGACCTCAGTTCTTAGTTTCCTACTCCCTCAAGCACCAGCATGTGCTTATGCTTCGTTGTCAGGCTAATTTACCATACATTTCTTTGCTCACGAGTTGGCTGGCTCAGTGGGGACGCGGGAGAATGATGTGGTGTGTGGGAGGGAGGAAGTGTACCGGTAGGTAGGGAATCGGCGGAGGTAGCATCCTTGCTGGACTCCATTGCTTTGCTGAAGCAAGGATTACAGTACGTACAGTATTTTCTCAATTTAACTAACTAATTCAAGCCACCCCTTTCCGTTAAGTCAAAATTTCCACTAAATCAAATTTCCGTTATTTTTGCTCGATTTAACGAACTAGTTAACTAAATTGAGCGTGATTCTATTAAATTCGCTGCTTGGCGCATGGGGTTTGCTTGCATCCACTCAGTCTGTGTCCTGCTGCCATCACATATGTTGTTCGCTGCTACCGGGTACTTCTCAGTCAACTAACTACTGTGCTTAGACATCATGCTGGAAGTCCTCAGAAGTCTTGGAAAGGAAGTGGTGTCGAGGAGAAAGTCAAAAGAGTGTGGCTATCAATTGGAAAAAAGTTTGGAAATAATAGAACATATTGAAAACAAACACCAAACCCCCTAGTTTAACCCTTTGTCTGCGAGAGGTTACCCTAAGCTGAATTAAATCATCTGGCGGTAGCCAGAATAAAATGACAAGTGCGGGAATTGCAGCGAAAGGGTTAAGGTAAGCCACGAATAATGTTTCTAATGTTTCCATGTACATTTCATGTGTGTGTGAAGTGTCTCTAGTTGTGTGATTATTAACGGAATTAATCTCAATGTAGCGAACTAGTTCACTAAAGCTAGAGAGAAAAAAACGAAAAAAAAATTTCCGCTAAATTGGGTGTTCGTTATATCTGATTCTGTTAAATCGAGAGTATGCTGTATATGCAAATGGCGACTGTGTTAAACTTTCATTTGACTTTTATATACTGGTTTGGCAATGCAGTATTTTTTGTTGTAACTTACCGGTACAAGGCGGTACAGTATTATGCTTGGTAGTACGTGTCCTCCTAATATTACTTATTAGGTAATAATTAGATGTTTTAATTGCCTCTATGTTGGCCTGGCGAGTTATTGCTAGGCATTAACATACAGTACCTAGGTATAAGCTAGGCATTGCATTCTGGATTGAACAAAAACTGGTTTTTAGAAAAAACTGCTTATTTTTATTTATTCCTCACATTTATTGATACTGTATATGTATATTATATTAAGAAAACTATGGCTACAGGAGGAAAATACACACAAAAGTTTTTTCCTAAATAGTGGCCGTACGTCTTATATGCCGTAAAATACCGTACATTACACAATAATCACAGCTCCTAAAATAAAACATGAAACATATAATACTGTACTGTATATAAACGAATTTAACATAATCCAAATTAATAAGTAGAAAATGTAACTAAGAAAGGAAACTAAACCAAATCAGGTTTCACAAAGTCAAAGTCCATTCTGAACCTAAATAGAGCAGTCTTTTATAACATCACTTTTACAGACACTATATAAAAGTTTGCCTGGGTGCCTTCTGATTTGGTGATCATTACGTTATATGTGGTGATGCTTAATGCAAACATTTTATATTTTAATTGAAGTGCTGTAGTGCTCATTCACCAACAAGAAATGTGTGCAATTACATTACCTCTTTTGCAATTCAATAGATACACATTACAGCAATGGTCTCCAACCTGTAGTTTGCAGGTGCAGAACCATATTATGGAGCTTGCAAGGATTTATTATAAAAGTGTGAAGTATCGGGGATTCTTTGTCATAGTGAAAATAATGAAAATACTGTATGTCATAACTTGATATGACATTATAGTTAAAGAGAGAGGAACTGCTCATTTGTCCCGAGTCTGCCATGTACAGGATGTGTGCATTACAGTATAGACTTTTTAAAATGTACTTTTTGTGAAAACACAACAAATTATAGAATCTAGTACAGTAGGTTATCAGAGTAGGTTTATTAACAGTATGTAACCCCGCTTATATGCGTCTGACCCCCTGAAACCTCCCTAATGCTTGGGTCTCATTTGAGCCGACTCACCCAGCATCTCATGCTAGCTCACTGTGTTTATTACTTGTCCATGCTCGTTTGAAAAAAAATAATAATAATTTAAATATTCTAATGTTGCTTAGAAAAAAATCAAATAAAACTATAAAATACAAAAAGTGAAGAACGTGAGTGTGTATATTTGGGAAGTGAATGTTTGTGTGTGGAGTCAGTGAGTTGTAATTGCATAGCCGACTCACCATTCCAGCCGCGCTCCCTCCCTCCCTCTCATCCCTGATGTGAGTCAGCTGGGTGACTGCCTGGCCGAGCAGCTGAACTGTGTCATTTAGCCCAGAGGATGGTTTGAGTGTGGAAGGAGTTATTTTTTGTACATAGAATAATATACTGTATACCTTACTGTACTGCACCAGTAAATGTGAAGAATAAATATATATAATACTAATAAATAAAAAAATGCATTTCCATTTGGCAGTCATTTCATTACACACTAGACAGCAGCAGCAGAGATCCCTCACTGTTCCCCCATTATGTTTTTTATCTTATTATAATTATTTCTTTTATTTATTTGTTTTTACACATTCTGTATGAACGATTCTGTCATGTAATAGAGCAAAAAGAAAAAAAAAATAACGTACACCTAGCCAGACTTATGAGTTGAATAATAACCATAACATAGGTCACAGCTCCCACCAAGAAATGTTTATTCTCTTTATGTTTTTGACCTTATGATATATATATATATATATATATATATATATATATATATATACACACACACAGTAATACCCGCTTAGCGGTTTAACATAAGCGATTTACATCATCCCGTGATTGCCTCACAGCCGAACTTTCACTTGCGGGTTTTTCCAGCATATC
>NW_024744357.1:808343-818343 GCF_018991925.1 Homarus americanus | reverse complement strand
ACAATTTATTAATAATACGTGGAATATTAGAGGAGACAAGACGGCGGCCGGCATTGTTTATGTTAAAGCTTACGAAACCAGTGACTGATTGGTTCTACATATAAAACTGAAGAAAATAAGACCCTGAGTTTAGCTGTAGTAAAATTAATGTAAAAAATGAATATGGTTGCTTGAAGTACCTGTAATGTTATTTAATGTTAATAAATGGAACAATATAAGTAGCTAACCATTAATGGTAAAAAAAAAGTGAGACTGCTCGTATGTAAGTGCGCACATGTGAGAATATATCGTCATTACTCTACATAAGAATATGAAAGCAACACTTATTTACTGCTCATATATATTGGATTTACTAAGGAAAGCGCATTGAACCCTGAAGTTTCACGTCAGTTATGTTAATATAAAAAGGGGGTAATATGAATATATACGGGGCTGAATATAGGTGAATTCCCACTAACACAGGGATATAACCCTCGCATACTCTGAGGCCTTACTTTTGATAAATGTTTTTTAATTCAAAGATGATTGGTTAAAGTAGTATGGAATGGAATGAAATTCATATAGCTCTCCCACTTATTATAAATAGATGCCAAGATCCATAATCATATACAGTAGTTTAGTATATGTACATTTGCACATCAAATGTGTGTTTAATTTTTATAATTTCTTCCTCAGGAAAGAGATACAGTTCATGATCAATGTTGAGTTCATCTGTACAAGTTTAACTATGCATACAGATTCCTCGAGGGTGCAAGAGCTGCCACCATGAAGTGGAGTTGGGAATTGTAATTGGCACCCAGTGTCGAGATGTGGCTGAAGAGGACGTCATGTCTCGTGTAGCTGGGTATGCTCTCGCTCTCGACATGACAGCACGGGACTTCCAAGAGGAGGCTAAGAAGAATGGAGCTCCTTGGTCGTTGGCTAAGGGTTTTGATACAGCTCTTCCAGTTTCCAGATTTCTCTCAACTGAGGAACTGAAAGATCCTACTGCCATAAAAATGTGGTGCAAGGTGAGAGATACTCCAAGTTTTGTAAAGTGTTGGTGGTACAGTACAGTTCAGTTGTAGCACGTGTGCTTGCCTCTCACCATTGCGTCCCAGGTTCAATCCCTAAATTGGATACATGAAGGGTGCTATCCAGTGTGACTCACCCATAATGCTGCACTGTGATTAGTCAGCTATAAGTTCAACACACATTGAGCCACAGAAAAATTATAAGATATTTAGGTAAAATAATTCTAATAATGGTGATGGTATTCCTCCTGGGAAGAGAACACAAACATTCACTTCCTAAATATACACACCCATGCTCTTCATTTTTCTTATTTTATAGTTTTTTTTTCTTCTAAGCCTAGCTGACTTGCCATTCCAGCCAGGCTCCCTCCTTCCTATTTGACAGTCATTTCATTACATACTGGACAAAGTAGACAACAGCAGCAGCAGAGATCCCTCACCGTTCCCCCTTTATACAGTCTGACCTCGCAAATTCATGCTTATTAGTATCCCACCATACCTGAATATCTGAAAGTCACAGATTTGAGGAATAAGCATTAAAAACATAGAAAAATTTGCTAATCATTTGCTAAAAAACTAAATCCTTATTGTTTCAAACTTACACTCCAATGCCATATTATTGAACAGTTTTTTTAACACTTATTCCAATCTATAAACAATGTGGTTCAGAGTTAAACAATTTAGTGAGCACAAGGTTAGCATAACTTCAACAAATTTCAAAAGACATATGTCAAAAATGAAAACAAATTTCTATGATAAACTATAAAATTGATCCATAGCATATCATAAATTACAATAGCACATATTTTATTTACAAAAAAATAGCTCCTTCAACACACAAACCTTCCTCTGGACAATGTGACACAGTTCAGCCACCCAGCTGACTCAGAGACATATGGCTGCTGTGTGTATGCCATGACATCACATTGGGGGAGAGGGTCAGGGAGCATTGCTGAGCTCGTGACGCAGTTACAGCCCACTGCCTCAAAACACACACATGCGCGTGCACACACACACACCATTTTTATTTGATAATTTTGTATTTTCTTTATTTCTAAGCCACATTAGAGTATTGTAATGATTTTTTTCTCATGTGAACATGAACAAGCGATAAACACTGTAATTGGGGAACGCTCATGAAAATACACGAATTTATGGAAAAACTGACTTCTGAGACACAAATTTGCGAGGTCAGAATGTATTACCTTATTTATTATTAAAATATATACCTGTACTGAACGTATTGTCTTTAATGGGGACTACCTTACACTAGTCTAATCAGATTTGATATAGGCCTAACGAGAGCTAACAGGTACGAGATGACAGTTGATGTGTAAACTTACTTGAAGTGAGAGGGGTGGGACTGGCCTTCCTTAATTTTTTACTTTTATCCTCTTCACCGCTGATCGGCTCATTAGCCACTTGGGTGATTGGCAGCCATCAAACAGGGAGGTACTACCGCCTGGGAAGATATTGGAAGCAGAATGTGTTGTCTAATGGTAGACCCTGCTGCCGTACGACAACACGAAAATTGTGACCAAGCCCCAGGTTGCTGATCTGACTTTCTGCCACATTTACCGGTATATTTTAAGCCTGGTGTTCCCAGATCCAGAAAACCTCCTTTGTGGGGGGCCGGGGGCAAAATTAAAAAATATATATTAATAATAAAGAACCCTAAATAAATAAAAAGATCAAGAGTGAGAAACGATATATGTATACAGTATGTACGAGGCAAAAAGTCAGATCAGCAACCTGGGACTTGGTCACAATTTTTGTGATGCCATATAGCAGCAGGGTCTACCATTAGACAACACATTATGCTTCCAATATCTTCCCAGGTGGTAGTACTGTACCTCCTTACTACCTACTAGCAACCCCCAGGTCCCAAGAGTGGCAGATAAATGGTCCCATACCTGTAGTTTAAAAATTGTTAATATGATGTATTAATTTCAAATTGAGAAAAATACAACAAAAAAGCAGCATGTGAGGGCCAGAAGCACTGAGACTTTCAGCAGACACGAGACAAGAATCCTTTGAAATGCAGTGCAACAGAAAAATAGCAAACATAAGTATATTAGCAGGAAAACAGTAAAAGGGCTAAGATTGACTAGAATGACAAGGGAAATACTGGAAATTTATTTATAAAGATGAGATGCTTTGGCCATATAATAGGTTTGTACAGTACAGGTACTTGATGATTGATGGAAAATTTGATTTTTTAACCTCTTTTTGTCTCGGTGAATGAGTTAAACACCTTGTGTATGAAGGTCTCTCACAGTTAGATTGTAGGTGAGTGCACTGTAGTGTTTGATAATTAAATAGTACTGCTTGGAGGGGGATCTGCCCGATAGAAAATATTTCACAATTTTGCTAAATTACCAGCATGATAATTTATTGTTTTCCAGGTAAATGAGGAGATGCGACAGGATGGCACCACAACAGATATGGTCTTCAGCATACCCTATCTCATTTCCTACATCTCACAATACTTCACTCTGCATCCCGGAGATCTTGTTCTCACTGGCACACCTGCTGGTGTTGGTCCAGTCCAACCAGGAGATGTCATATCAGCCGGCCTGGGAGATCTCTTGACAATGAAGTTCAATGTTGCTCAAAGGGAATAATGTACAGTATTGCTGAATTTGCTATCATGTTGAGTTGTTTGTTAGCATTGATACAGTGGTGTACCTGGTGTACAGAACAGTACAGTAGTCAGTTTTGTAAGTCGAGATGCAAATAGTAGTTTTATTTAATATTGTACTGTATAAATATTTTAAAGGAAATTAGGACAATCATCATAAATACATGTAGAATAGTGACCAACTGCCTAAGCAGCTAACAGGCCAATCAGTGGTGGAGAGGATAAAGTGAAGTAAATATTTTAAGTATGTATAGTAATGTAGCTCTTCTTTGTTTTCTCCCTAGATTATCATTTGGTGGTGCTGCTAAGTTAGAACAATTATAGACATTATTTATTTAAATTTTTTTATTTAATTGCTCAATGTCTGTTGTATTTTTACATTTTTATGCGATTTAATTCAGGGAAAATTTAATCATCAATGGATTTGCAGATTCACAGTATGTTTACTGATTACAATCAATAAACAGACCGTGAATCTGCAACTAATTATCTGTGGTGTAATGCTTTACATATCTATGGTTTATTCTTTCAGTACCTCTCTCATTTGTTCATACACCTGGCACACCACACAATGCTACACTCACTGAATGTACAGAAATAAATATAAATAAAGTAGTATTGTAAAATTCCATTACAAGCAAAGTAAGCTCCCTCTTATCCAAGGTAATTGGGAAGAAATCTGGTCCAGGTTGGGTGGTGGTCGTGTTGTCCATATTGCAAGGTGGAGAATTCCAGAAGATGGGGGTTTTTCGAGTCACTTTACACAATACAGGGTACAGTAATAATATTAAAATTTATTCTGTAATATTGTAATACAGGTTTACATTGATAGGCATGTATATAAACTATGCAGTTATACAGTTCAGTGTGCTTAGGCCATGGGTGTATACAGTTTCTTATATCTTGTACCTATATAGTGAAGGTATACAACACTGGTATAGAGAAAGGTACTGAACCTGTTGCAATTTTTAGTCTAGACTTAACATTATAAGGAATTTTATATGCCATATTCCAGATTCCTCTTATTCTGTTGTTCATTGGATGTATTCACCTCCCTCTCCCTATCTTTGTTACTAGAGAGGGTGGACAGGCAACCTTGGGGGGTGGGGGGGGACTGACTGCAGCAACCCCACACCACCTCTTCACTCTAAACCCTCGCTCGCTCACTCCACCACACTGTCCTACACCTTCCACCTCCTGTACCCTCCATAATTGTTTAAGTAAATAAAAGAACATAGATAAGGTACAAGAAATCATGCAAAGAAATAAAAAAGAAAAATGAAGAGAAAAAGAAATGAAGAGTAATTAAATAATAAATAGAAAATAGACATAAGAAAATCATTTATTATGTGTGTGGGAAAAAAATGATTTTTCCTCATTCTCTCATATGCTCTTGACAGCTTGGTAGCTGGCTCAGTCAACAGTACAAGTCACTGTCTCACTGATCGTCTGGTGTTGCCAAGGAGCTCTTATATGCCTGTCACACCCCAAAAATACCTCCTTTTGATGGCCCACATCATATAGATTTTTTTGTTTTCCTTTTATATTTAGTATTGAAACAAACTTTTAGGTAAACTATTCAAGATCTGTTTGGTTAGAAAATGGCATTTCTAACTCAAGTAGAGTTGATTTTATAAATTCTAGTACAATACAGTATAAACATTATTTACATTTTTCATAAAAAAATAGTTCTTAACTTGTGTCAAAATATTTTATTGTCAATTTTTTTTCAGGATATTTAATTGAATCAATCTTGCAGAGAATTTATTAAAGATCATTAAAGTATCAATTTCATCTTTCTATCATAAGAAGAACGTGTGCTAGAGATAAAAGTTTATACACTTTTTTTCTGCCCTTGGCCATGGCCCCAATATTGGGAGATTGATAAGAGAATTGTACAAAGTTTAGAAGTGGTTCATATGGTGTTCACTATTACTGCAATATAATACACCTGTTGATAAAAATAGAAGCACATAGTACAGTAGGGTTGGGATATATTGCAAGATAGGGTCCAACGATGTTCGCTATATACTAAATCGCGATATATAATTACATGTAATCAATGGGGAAAATAGGGTTAGGTTCTGGAGGCCAATAAAAGTGATTAAACTTGGCTTAACGAGTTTATTTTCATACTAACTAAAGCGCCAATGAATACTAGACTCGGGAACAACAGGCTGTTTAAATATCAATATCAAAGCACACCAGACTCGGCAGCAGACGCCACATTGCCACCCTCACTTGATACTCCCACACCTACACTGTACATAACAAACAAACCAAAAATATTAGTTACAGTATTACATCTTTTCCATTAAGGTTTCCATTCTCTTCTCTTCACTTTTCACGTCACTAGCAACCCATTTACACTCGCCTTTAGAAGTCATAACCTGCACCAGAGTCGGCTGTTTACTCGTCACTCTCTCAGAAAGACTGAGCGGGCGAGAGTGAATGCGTGGGTGAGCAGCCACGGTTCATTTGAAATATTTCCCTCGCGAAATAAATAATTTTATCCCTATATATTGGAAATGTTGATACTCTTGGTAGCTGCGATATAAAATAATCGTTATAAAAAATCGCGATATACCCCGACCCTACTGTACATGTTAATAATGCAATATTGTGCTAATTAATTATTCACTTAACATGAGGTGGTTTAGTAATGAGGTGATTATACAACACTCACAATGAGGTGAGGAGGTGGTTGAGGCAAGAGGTGATTGTATGAGAGAGACATTCACAGTGTGCACCACCGAGGTTGGATCAGAGGTTATGTTTTCATTGCAAATTTCTTTGACTGTATGTACTGTACACTATTTACATTTCTAAGTCATTTCAATTTAGTGCTTCTCTGTAACCACCTCCACCTCCTATTTGGAACCACTTGGGCATTACAGATTCATTCTGAATTCAATTCATATTTGAAAAGCATATTAATTAAGCTTCTCTAGTTCCCCTTTCCTTTCCAAATCCATTTTGCTCTTCAGATAACACTTTCTATTCTAAACTTCATTCTACTTGAAATTATGTATAGTAAAACTTTGCAGGCATGACTTATTAAGCTTATTGGTCAAAACTGGGTTCACTTTAAGGCTCCTGGCTTTTAAGGTATTACAGGTTGTGCTTTGATTTAACGGCAACCCTTTTAAAGGAAACTTGCATTTAACGGCAAAATTTGTAAAAAAAAAAATACATTTAACAATTTTTTGACATCTACTGGCATATGTTACAAAATTGAAATTGGTGGGTGAGACCATGAGATTCTCTTGTGCACCATGTCACTTTCACTAGTGCCACATTCATGTTTATGTTTACCCCAGCAGACTGCGACCGCTTCTGCGTGTCTTGAAATTGTATATTGTATGAACCATGGCTTCTAAGCGGCTTGCAAGCTCGCCAGTTAGTGACAAGGGGTAGAAGAAAAGAAAATCTGGTAATGTATGAGAACAGTTCTACCACCAGAAGATGGTCAGTTTTGTTAATTTTTCCATTTTAAAAGAGGTGGCATTTACTAGAACCTAATAGAACCTGACCTAACCAACTAAAGAAACCTATTTAACCTTATCTAACTTCCTAGCTGGGGAATTCCCCAATCCCTCGCCATACTAAACAGAATACTGTACTTATTTTGATATCTGGTACCAATGTAAGCAACTTTGTTTAAGCGTCATGGTTTAATTCTATGTTTTTTGTGAACATGAAAGTACACTCAGACCGAGCAGATCAATTGTAAACAGACAGACAATATGTGGTGATTCAGCAAAATTTCTGAAGGAATATTTACGGTAAATAATTAATTTCTTCATGTACAAAGCACCTAGAGACATATATCACTTAAGTTTGTGGGTGTTCATGTCAGGAACCTATTCCCCCTTTTCACAGAACAGATGTAACTACTGTATACAGCAGTATGTATGCTGATATATATTACTGTAATACGTCATATTTCTAACAGCCTTGGTAAGGTTCAGTTATCTCTCTTATCCACTAACATACTCCTCGACACCATCAATTCAGTTCTTTAATGCATTATTTTCTCAGTGTTGGAAGTTAATACTAGAAGTTAAAACTAACACTCACTACCTTATAACTGTTCTGTTCTCCATATAGCAATACATCTCGATAACTGCATTAAGAATGAGAAGTGATAGTGAATGAATGGAGAATGTGCATTTTTTGTTTCTAATTCTGGCCACCTAACAGTATGGTTATAAAACTTGAAGGAGTGGAGGAAAAACCTAATTTCTTGCATTATTGTAACTAAAATACTAGTGATTATATATTGTATATCTACTTAGTATGGCTGAAAAAGCTCAAAAAGTTTGTCAGTAACAGCTTGGCAACTGGTCTTCCACCATTCATTTTTTTTTTTTATTGTGTTTTGAAGTGAATCTTTACCATTTCATCACATATCAGTGCAATAATGTTTTTTGTAGTACAGTATATCTATCTAGTAATGTACAAACAAAATACCTTGCAAAGACAACCATCTGTGATTTAGGCACAATATTCTGTGCTGGAACTTGACCAAGTGAAGTGTAGAATGTGGGGTATAAGAAGATGCAGAACATAGGAAGATTGAGTAAATGTGGATCACTGGCAAATTAGGAACTACTTATGAAGTCTTTCAAGTTAAGGAAATCAGAGAATACTTGTGTGTTTGAGTAACTTTCACTTATTGGTGATGCCTTCCTCATTATTAATTTCCTCCCCCCATTTTTGGGGTGGGTGGCGGGCGATTGTTCTGTATACATTGATCCTCTTCATACAAAAAAGTGGGAGAGGAGTAAAGACTCAAGTTGAGCACAGATTTTTTCTTATTGGAAATGGAAGAGTGACAGGAATTACTACTTTCATTATGACCTGTCCTTTGCTGAGATAAACTTTGTTTCCACAACCAGCAATAGACTGCCAGTCAGAAAGTAAGACATGATTCACTTGAAGCTTGATGTGTTTAGGGTAATGAAGGATTTAGAATGTAATACAGTATTGTAAAGTACCTGTCTACTGTACTATATCATAATCTAAGCACAGTGTAAACTGATGTTTTATCTAAAATATATTTTTGTAGACACCTGTACTGTATTGTAAATAAGAGTTGGAAATATGTACATTTTATTTTGATATTGTTAAATGACTATGGGGGTCAATTACATTATAAAATAACATATTATTTACCAAGAAAAATTTAATTTTGGTTGAATAAAATAATAATCTCACAGCAGTGTTTTATTCAAACCACTGTTTGTTTTATTCTTAAAGGAATTGGTCAAATTTAGAGGGAACATTTTATGGATATTTAAACAATGCAGATATAGTAATGAGATGAAGTTTATGACTTGCAACTCCCCTCATCAAGTTTAACTTTACATTTTACTTTCCAAAGCAATTGGGCTGCTCCTTTAGTAATTGTACCTGAAGCTGATAAATCTGTTAGACTATGTGGTGATTATAAAGTCACCATTAATCAAGCTGTTGAGGACAAGCAATATCCCTTACCCACGTCTCAAGATTTGTTTGCTGCACTGACAGGTGGAACCATTTTCACTAAGTTAGACTTTTTCCAGGCATATGCTCAGGTCTCTGTTGATGTTGAAAGTCAACAGTACCTCACCATCAACACTCATAAAGGATTGTATAAGTTCAAAAGGTTGCCTTAAGGAGTTAAAGGTGCAACATGGATAAAATTCTTGTAGGTCTTCCCAATGTGTTATGTTTTCAGGATGATGTCCTTATTGTTGACAGTGACATCCAAAATCATGTCAAAACCCTAGCCACAGTATTTGAAAGGCTGTTGGCACACAATACCAGGCTCAACAAGAGCAAATGTTCATTCCTAGCTAAAGAAGTAACTTATCTTGGCTACAAAGTGAATGCAGAAGGGCTGAGACCGGTAGAAGATAAAGTAAGGCCATAGTAAATTTACCTGCTCCAAAAAATGTCAGTGAATTGAAAGCTTTCCTGGGAATGATACAGTATTAATCAAGGTTCTTGAGTGAACTTTCATCAGTTAAGTGAAAACCGCGTTAAGTGAACAACAGAACATAGGGGATTAATTCCAATAGAGACTGGCCCGACCCCCAAACTCCACTTTTTGACGACACACAACTATGTTGTAGTAAAAATTTACTTAAAACTTTATGATGGTATGATGGTAGGAAAAAAAGGTTAAGTTAGAAAATAAAGGGTTAGGTTAGAAACTAAGTTAATTGTAACACTACGTTAGTAAGACACCTGCGCAACCTTACAGCGGCATGCCCAGGCGGAGGGAGGCGGGAGGGAGGGAGGAGGAGGAGGAAGGATAGGCGAGGCAGGCGGGAGGCGGGTGGCGGGTGGGCGAATCTAA